>NC_056747.1:882380412-882542912 GCF_019279795.1 Protopterus annectens
TATATTGACTCACCTCCTCCTGGGCCAGATTACACCTGTTCTCTGGTCACTTACTTACATCCTACCATCTCAGTTGTCCTCTGACCTTGTCTTTTAATTGATCTTGAGTCATGGGTGCTGCGGTTGGGCAGCCTGCACCAGCACACATTGGCTTTATAGCTCTTGTTCTTCAGTGTGTTTTCTCCATATATGTGTGTTTTTTTTTTTTTTTTTTGTTTGTTTTTTAAAGTATTGCCCTGGATGTACAACCAGCATCATGCATTCCTTGCAGAGTACTACATGGATGTGTGAGTTTCTGCAGGCCTTAAACTAAATGCTTTTTATAAACTGAAGAACATGCTTCAAAATTATGCCTGTTAATTCTGTTCCACTAGGCAATATAAAGATTATTTCAAAGAGCTGAAATCAAGTGGTCTTTGTGGGGAAGAAGTAGGTTTGTAGGGTTCTTACTTGGATGGTGCAGTCAGGTGCCCAATATGCAAAAGGAGGCCACTGGGAACCCAAACCCAAGTTGCATTCTGTTACACAAAGGATGTTGCTGGGTGTATTGTTACAATCGATATGCGTGTAGCAGCCTGCCAGATCATGTTATTTGCCTTTAACTTTTGTTACACATGATGGGCCCTCTGTTCTCATGCAGGAATGAGAGGGGTCCTTCGGAGATGATAAAATAAGTTGACCGGTGTGAGGCTGTGCACAGCTTAAGAATACTGCGCGGCGCTGGTAATTTGCCAACCTCTGCCCATGTTATCATTGCCAGCAGCTGTAGCACAGTTGCGCACATATAAACACAACTAACTACTGATTTACTTCACCTGAGTGAAGCATAGCATCATCTCCCGCTGTAGTTTCTAGGGATGTCTTTATTTTCTAGTCTGCTTCAGAAGCATTTTTTTTCCAGTTTGTTTTTAATTGAGATTGCAGTTCCTTCAGCAGTCTGTCTCATCTTTTTTACCTGGATCCCCTTGATCAATGCTCCTGGGCTGTGTGTGAAAAAGGTCCATGGAGGTTACTGCTCTAGCCAAGAAAACAAAAATAAATAAATAAATATAGTTAACAGTGCCACCATAGGGTTGTAGTTGTCAAGTACACCTGCTTCTCAGGGATGCTGATTTTTGCTAAGAAGTTTCCTCTGCCCTCGTAAAATCTGTGACTTATGAAAAAAGATGGTGAATTGTAGTCCGTAAACAACGACAGTCATTGCAGTTGCAGACTTTTACTTTAAGAAGTGCATTTAAGTTTTCTATACTCCTAATCTCTCAACTGTATAAGTCAGTAATACCAGTTTTACAGTGTCCCTCATTTGTGGCCTTTGTTCCTGATTATTTTTGACTTTATCCCGGTTTCTGGACATTAAAGGTTATGAACTACCTGTATATGTCTCCAATTGGATGCAGCCCTGGCTTCTTCCTCAAGTGGCCCTGTGCAGTCTGTGTTTTTCACCCATGTCCCTACCTGTGTACCAGCTGCTACAGTCAGTTGGTCTTTCGTCCAAAATTTACAGGGTCTAGGTTAAGATTAGCATAGCTGAAGCAGTATTAGAGCATCCCAAATAGTACTCTTCCTCTGACGTTTGTAAAACACTGTGTAAATTTAAAATGCTTCTCTGCTTGTTTTAATTGTATGATTTGATTGCTGATGTCTCTTGTTGTTGTATAACCTGGGATGAACTTGAAAATGGTCTTCTAAGATCTGTGCTATACCATGATCAAAAAATGCATAAGTAAATGCACAAATAAATAAATAAATACATTCATTCATAAATATCTTTAATTAGAATAAGGATAAATACATACATTTACAAATATCTTTATTGTTAGGCTTGCATGTCATTTCACAGCGCAGCCCATAATGGTAGTACTTTCCTTGATGTTAAAAACTTTGAGCTCACTCATGACTGAAAACAGGTTTGTTTTGCAACTTGTATGTGATTCGTATTTTGTAGGACTTCATTTCAAAGAATGTATAAATGAGTGCTTGAGAAAGGTAAGGAGAACTCTTATGAATTGTGTTACCCAAAAATCCGTTCCATGCAAACTGGCACTGCTTGCAGAGCTACAAAGGATCCCCTCCCATATTATACATAACAGTTTTGTATATGCCATGTAGATGTGCCAAAGGGTTATTTGCCAGATTGCTGTGGTTTTCAGGTGCAGTTATATATCTATACATATATATATATATTTTAATCAGGAAGAAGGTCACAGCTCTGTTGTGCCTTTCTCGGTCTGTATTTTGACTTACACTTAGCAGATCTGGCAGGTTACCCCATGGTTTATAGAGGGTGCAATTAGATTAACTCTACTTTCATGTCTTATTCTCCTCAGTAAAAGTGCTTTGGGTCCCCATTAAAAACTGAGCTGAGCATCAAGCTGTTCTTTGCCTGAATCAGTTTATTTGGATGTAGTGACTTGCAGTACAAAAAGTGAAATAAACCTAATTCTAAATTAATAACATCCTGCTTGGCAAGTTTGAAGAACAGTTTGGGGTTTTACTCCATTTTAGGACATGAGACTGCCGGTCAATGAAGGGCATCATCTCCCAAATATGATGTAATTTTTTTAACTCAAAAAGCAGAGCCTGGGTTACTTTTCAAAGTCCCAGTTCTCCTGGCATTGCTACTGTGTTGTGCTCTTTTAGAGAGTAATTTCACATTCATTTTGAGATGTCATTTTTTGAATTTGTAGCCTGTTTTTAATAAATGTTTAATGTGCGGTGTGATTAATGTGGTGCCTTAGCAACGGTGTGGGGACCTCTCACTGCTGCTTATTAGAACACCTACAAGAAAGTGCTGATATTGGTATCAAATTGCTAATTCTGTTCTGGATATCCTCTTGAATAATTGATGGGAATTAGATTTTATCTTTCCTGCAAGTATGCTGTGAAGGAATTCAAATGAATATGTTTACTTGCTTAATTGGGAAGAATTACAGCATTTTATTTAATTAACTGTAGTAAATTTGCATTCGCAGTGCACCACAAAGCGGCTAATTTGCAAATGTAGCCAACTTCTCTTCTCTAGGGAAAAGCTTCTGATGAGGGTGGTGGCGGCGGTGGATTTTTTTTTTAAATCACCCATGTGCCTTGCCCCTCCCCAGTTTTTCTCCCATCTCTCAGTTAGAACTCCAAAATAATGTTAAAGAACCCCTCACTGCGCTTTATACTTGCCAGTTCTAACTTTCTAGTAAAGTGACCTACTGACCTTGACGGTGAGTTTGAGCAGTTATGTTTCTGTTTTTCTTTTGCTTGGTTGGGGCTGCTGTGAGAGAGTGTCTCTCTGAGGCATTGCTTCCCGCCTCTCTTACACTCGGACCTGCATATCTTCTCTCAAACACTCTTCTGAGCACGCTCAGCAGGAAGGTTTGTCAAATGCCTATTAATCCTCTGTGTCCAGCTTCTTATAGTAGCAGCTGGTTGCATGTGTTGCTTGTTCAGAAAAAAAAAATCAGGAAACAGTTCATATCAACTCTTAAGAAATATTTTTGTTTGTTTCTTTTCATAAACATTCTTTCTTTGATGTTTTATTAGTTCCCCTTACTTAAAAACAGTACACCTGTTGTCCCGTGAAACATTCCACATCTCCCCTGCCTGTTCTTAGACTGTATGTATCTGTGGGACTGAACTAAATGCATGCCCTGTAGTGGTTGTTCTAGTCCAGTAGCTGTAGATGTAGAACATTGCATTGTTGAGTTGATATTGAGTTGATATTGAGGTGCTCTTACGTGGAAATAGTTTGGACAGTTTAAATATGTTGGGGGCTGGGTTAAATAATACTTACACACACCTCCTTAGAACCACATCTTTTTCTAAGGATTGGTAAAACCGGTCTTATTTGGGGAAAAAAATCATATTACTTGCATTTATTTATTTAGCAATCGTATGCAAATCCCATGCAAATGTAATCAATACTAGAATCAACGGAACATTTTCTTGTAGCAGCAGTATTGTTTGTTTGCAAAGAGCCTTGTAATTTTAGTCATATTTATGATGTAATAAAATTAGCCATCATGCTTTTATTTTCTTAGTAATTCTGTAATTGACTTTGTGAAAGAAGTATGCTAGATATATTCGTCCCCAAACTGCACTAGATTTATATTATGTACACTGTCAGAAGGTGGTAGTATAAATATATATGAAGGTAAATAGTTAGGCATGCAAATAGAATATTTAAAGTTGCAGTAGATGTGTCCTGAATGGCTACCCATTGAAATGTCAGCACTCAATCTGCTGAATGTCGAGACACCCCCCAAAAAAAGACCGAAATTCCAGAAGAGCAAATCTCAAAAATCACTCTTCTCCTTTAAACTTTTTGCAGGGGGTAAGCCCACACCTGCACTGCCCGCTGTGGGAAACAAGCCCCCCAAACCTATATATACCAACTCTTAGATTGCCATATCTTGGAAAAAAAGGGAATAAACTTGGAAATGGCCATCTCAGACTTAGTATATGTAAGTCTATTTTTTTAGACATTCAGTCCCCGTGTTTCAGGATTCTGGTGGGTGCCAACATTTCAAATGGTGACTGACCTAAAGAAATAAGCTTATTGGCAGACAGATATTAGTACTGGAAGTTAATGAAGGTCCTGTGTACTGTTAAAAAAAAAAAAAAAAAAAAGAGAGAGAGAGAGAAAAAAAGTTTTTGCCACAAATTCTTTCATTTGTAAACAAATGTACACTGTGTGGGCTCTTGAATACAAAGACTTTTTTGGTCTTTAGAGTGTAATTTAGATTTTTTTTTTTTTACATGTTCAGGTGTTTGTAAAGTAGGTTTTATAGCTGCTTCTGTAGTTAACGGTTCAAATGATTCAAGATTGCTATTATTTAAAATTAAGTTTTAGAAGTCTTTGTAACGAATGTTCTGCTACTGATGGCTGTACTGTTGGTAATTTAAGCCATGCCTCTCTAGAGTGGAATACCTCCCTCCACCCCAAGCATTGCAAAATTTTTGCTTTGGAAAGTATTAGTAAAATGTTTCCATGGGGAAGATAATTGTTTCACAGAATGTTATTCCACAATTGCCAGTATTCCATAGTTGTGGAATGTCTTTGCATTGGAGCATTGCTGTTCTACAGGGACTGTTCATTATTGCATGGATCACAGTGGATAGAATTTGCACAGGAGATAGATAAAATTGGTCCAGCAGATCTTAATGCCAGAATGGTTATTGTATAGTAGGTTTACTGGTGAGTTTACATCTGAAGTTCATTTGTGAAAATAAACTAAAAATCAATGTAATAATGTTGTTTCTAGAAAGTTACTACTGCTAAAAACAATCAAACAGTAACTGCTGTTTTAAGAAGAAGTTCTGTAGAATAAAACTAGTTTTAGGACCATGTTTTGCCTGTCCAGAGTGAAGGAGGTGAGAACAGTTATAGTATTGTTGGCTCAGCCCACAAACTCTATTAGATTGGCATAACTAAAGCACCACATTTTAAAGGTGCAGAACAAGATATTGGGGAGGGGAATGTGTTAGCCAAATTTTTGACTGCATTAAAAAAATAATCTACATAGGCTAATGATCAGTATGAACAATCCCATTACCATAATTCCATCATAAAACATTGTGACAGAAGTTGTGAATATTTAGGAAGTACTAAAACCTGAAATGTGTTCTGTTTTCAGTGGACAATTGTTTCTGTGTACCCTTCATTTACACCCATCATGCATCAGGCAGCACATGTCCTGCCGATTAACATTCCATTCTGTCCCCTGATTAAAAAAAAAAAAAAAGTTTGCAGCAAGAGTAGGTCAAGACTGGGTCGGGTACCTTTAGAGTATGTCTGTTTAGAACTAAAATGCATTGTACTGCCTTCTTAAATCATCTTTAAAAAGTTTCAATTTTTTTCCCCTAAATTGATGGAGCTTGATGTGAAACCGAGAATTGCAGGAAACAATAAGCATTTTATTCAGCTTGTCACTTTATTTGTAGGTTTTGTGTGTGTGTGTGTGTGTGTGTGTGTGTGTGTGTGTGTGTCTTTGTAACTTTATCTCTATTTATGCCTTTCAAATATCTCTAATTTTGCATAATGTCGCTGATTTTATCCCATATTTTTGCACTATTCCTTGTAAAATTTGTTTTTCTTCAGGAAATCATTGAAGATTACAGTTGTGCCAGACATTAGAGTTTCATGTTTTATATTGTTCAGAAAATGCACATCGATGCAAAACTTGTTCTTTTAACTTTTGAAATGAATTAGTTTAATATTTGAAATTTGTCCCTGTGTTTGGGCCTTTGCTACCCTATTATTTTGGCTGTGTCCCTGTTATTTGAGAAAAGAACTTGAGAGGGCTACGTCTCTGTTTGTGTCTATATGGGTGGACTGTCTTTCCTAGAATAGGTGGTTCTCATTCATTTTTATCTTCAACCCTCCCCCCACAAATGCTCACACAAACTCACATGCATGGAAAGCTAAGACAGATCTCGTCTACTTCCATTTTTTCTTATCTGTATTATACCTTGTTCTCAGAGGAGAGCTCTAGTTAGGTGATAATAGAAACTATGGCAAGACAGTATCAAAACCCAACAGCTAGCCTGTGCTGAGATGCAGAAAATGTATTTGTCATTATTCTGTTATTTTTTATGATCTCTGTGGTACTACGGTTGATTGGAGAGGTTTTTCTGCCAGTCAGAAAGCAGAATGAGAGATTTGCAAGTGTTTGTTTATATATAATTTGTTTTTGCATTTTGTTTATTTTTAATTTGTCTACCAGGGTAAAACACTGATCTATATAGACTAATTTCAGGCTTGACCCATAGCAAAAACAAAATATACAAACAGTGTGTGGATCCAATCAACTGTTACAGTAGGTTATAAAGAACACACAAAATGTATTTTTACGTATGTTGGTAATGAGAGTAAAAAACAAAATACACGAGTAAAGATAGTATCAAGTATAGAAAGGCTATGTAAATATTTTACAGAAAGGGTAACTCAGTAAAAGTTATATTCAGTAGTAAGTGGAGTATAAAGTGCAGGACAAAAAGGAGTCAAAAGTATGTATGAAGTGTGGGGGGGCGGGTATGGGCTAAGAAGATGTCAGTGAATATAAAGTACAATATCAAAGTACTGGCGTGTGTGAGAGAGAGGTAGGTAAGGTGGCTTAATTAGGAATCTGAATATTATGTAATGTGACCCAAAGTGGAGTTGTTGCATTAGGCTTTTTTTTAGCATTGCTGCCTGCCGATGTGTTGGCTTTCAGTAGGGTCGTTGGTAAAACCCATTATTTGCCAAGAGCTTGGATCATTAGAAAGTTTCTGTCTAGTTTGAGAGAGCATGGCTTTAGGTTTTGAGGTATATAGGAACAGTTTGCTGTTAATCCAGATGGTGTGTGTGTGTGTGTGTGTGTGTGTGTGTGTGTGTGTGTGTGTGTGTGTGTGTGTGTGTGTGTGTGTGTGTGTGTGTGTGTAGATTCTTAAAGTTGGAGTTGAATTTTGGAGAAGGGGCCTGATCTGAATAAGACCATATTATCAGCAAATAATATATGTGGTAGGGGGGAATGGTGTTTAGTAAGTGTGTTTATGGCAAATGAAAAGGGAAGAAGAGCTAAAATTGATCCTTGAGGGACTCCTTTAACTAAGGGGGAGTCTTGGAAGATGGAATAGCCAATATTAACTCTGAAATGATGGTTGGAGAGAAAGACTTGAAACCAGAGGGAAGCATCAAGACTCGAGACGAACACTGAAGTGAAGCAACTAGTTCAGTACCAGACTGTGGTCTACCATGTTCAAAGGCCTTGATATGGTGTGGAATATAGCACTGTTGAGATTACTTTTATCCTTGTTAATTAAAATTTAATCAGTTAGTGACCAGTCATTGTGCATTGGCCAGACCAAAAGCTGTGTTATTTAAAGGGCAGATCATCATATTGTTTGAGGTAATCAGACAGTTGGATGTAGGCTGTCTTTTTCAGTATTATACCTAGTGTTGATAGACATATGATAGGATGATAGTGGGAAGTGTTGATTGAGCTGAGTTGTTTAGGCAGGGGATTTGATTATAGCCCTTTTCCATTTAGAAGGCTTAATGTTTTTTTTTTTTATAGTTCATAGGTAAACATTAGGTTGTCAGTCTACAAACTATTACAAGCCTAGCTGATCAACAAGAGGTCAGAATCAAACCATGTACCTTGCATATATGAGGTAAATAACTTAATCATTATGTCAAAACCTCCCGCATAGTGAGAATCAAACTCTGCGCTTTTTGTCTGTAAGGTAACCACCTTAACCATTTTGCCCCCCCCCCCCCAGCAGTGATGCAGAAGTTATAGAAATGGACAAGAGTGATTCTGAAGTGGTTTGCAGCTGTAGATGAACCAGGGAGGTAATTTATCAGACCCAGTAGGGCTGTCAGGAGGTATTTGGTTGTGCACATTCTCATTATCTTTGGAAGTAGAAGAGAGTGCAGTTAAAAGGGGAAGAGGGGTGGGGGTGGGTTCCATCTGGGAACTGGCTGATGAGTGGGGTTAGAGTAGTGAATTTTGCTAGAAATGCTGAAGGCAAATCATCCTAATAAGTGAGAAATGGAGAATGAGTGGGAATTGTTTGGAAGGTATTTTGTATCGGGTTAGGGGACTGACTTCAGTATTTGGGCTTATGCAACGGAGCCTGTTGATTTAATGTGGAGTTATTTGTGTCTTGAATTGCTTGTTTGGAGAAGTTATGAAGTGCAGTAAAGCTTTGTCAGGTGTTTTGTGAAATTTCCAGTCATACCAGGCTTCATGTCTGAATTGGGAAAGACTAATTTTTCAGTAAGACAAACATTTTACTATAGCTCTCTAGTCCAGAAAGTTGCAGATGGAATTTGAAGTTTCAGCGGCCCAGTTTGGGCCTTTTTTGCTCCTCCAGGACCTTGCCAGATGGCTCTTCTGTCTTCTTCCCATTAGCCCATTTGTTATAGTGGAATAGAAGGTGGGTGATGTTCTTCCTGTTTCACTGTTGCAGTCATTACATTAGGGTTATCCTGCTGGCAGGTTGCCCTCAGTCGGCCTGAATTCCAAAGTCTTGGGTCATGCGTCAGTTGCTGTCACCTCTTCCCTGACATCAGGTCGTCAGGGATATAAAAGATGCAGCCGACACCATTTTATTTAGTCTTTCTTGCCGCGCGGTGCCCGAAGCAGAAGCAGTTCGCAAGTGCCGGTCGGCTGACTCCTGAGATTTTCGTGTTTGAGTTTCAGATCCAAAGTCTTCATTAAAAGCTAAGTACCCCGTTGGGGAAACTTTTTTCTTGCTCCAGACTGATGTCAGAAAAAGTTAATAATTGCATATCTTGTGGGAAGCAAATACCTCATAAGGACTTTCATTCTTACTGTATTCCATGCCTAGGCCCTGACCACGACGTTGCTAGTTGTCAGTTTCGTGCTAGATTTAACGAGCGCACCATTAAGCATCGGTACGATTTTGCATTAAGCTATTTTGGGCGAAGATTTAATTATACAATGTCGTCGGATAGCCATCCAACTACCGGAGTTCACAAAAAAATGCAAAGAAAAAGAAAAGGACAGGCAACCAAGGTCCAAAACCGACGACGAAGCTTCTACTAAGCAAGTCGCCGGTTCTCAGTGAGGTGCTTTCGCAGCCCCTGATGCCCGCTACTTTTGAGTCACAAGCCGCTACCGACTCCCATGTGGAGTCAGCCAGGCCACTGGAAACTCAAGGTATTGGAGCCTCGGAGACTATTCCCTTAGATGGGTCCGGAGCTGCTGAGCAGGCATCGGCTTCTGAGGGTGTATTCAGACCTAAACAATTATATATTAAACCGACTTCAAAGACTAAGACACCTTTAAAGGCAAAGAAACAAGTTCACCAGTCACAAGGACAGGCCTCCATGGCCAAAAAACAGATGCTCAAAATGGCCGAAGACTTAATTACCTTGATCAAGGGTTCCCATCCCCCTCCTGATAAGAGGCCTAGGCAAGAGACAGACTATGAATCTTCAGATCAGGTTTCCATTTCTTCTTATTCCTATCCTGATCAGGAATGTTCTCTTCCATAAATTCCTTTTCAAAAACCCTTCTGCAGACCCAGAAACTATTTCTCAGGGTCCAAAGGGGGTCAAGGCTTCTACTGCAAAAAATCCTACCCCCTCTGACAGGGATTCCAGGGCTCTGGATGGATGGGGGAAAAAGGTTTACACATCTACTACTTTGGCTATAAGGGCTTTAAATTGCCAGTTTCATATGCTCAAATATCAGCAATATATCATGACACTGCTTAAACAGAAAATTATGGCAAATTCTGAATGTGCAGAAAACAAAGAAATGCAGGATTTATTGCATGCAGCTGAACAAGTTGGAAAGCATACTTTGCAATGTGGGTTTGATTCTCTGGAGGCCTCCTGCAGGGCCGCTGTTACGGGTTCTGTCATTAGGAGGCATGCTTGGTTAAAGGAACAAAATCTGCCAGACCATGTTAAAGCAAAATTATTAGATGCTTCTTTACAACATGTTACATTGTTTGGTGTTAAGGCAGAAGAGGTGTTAAAGAAAATGGAGGACAAAGCTAAATCTATGCAAACGATTAAGGATTTCTTACAGGTACAGCCACCTAAATTTAGCAGACACTGGCCTACAAAGAATTGGTCCTTTCCAGTCTCAGACAGACCTCAAAGGGGCAGATCCAGACGCCCTAGAGGCATATCACAGCCGCAAGGATCCTAAAGGTCTAAACAGTGGAGTGCTTCTACCTCCAAAGGTGGAGAGGACAAATCACAATTATACAGGAAACAGTCCCAATGACTTCCCCATGCCTGCTCCAAGCACTTATCTTCTGGCAGCACCCTTAGGGGGAAAACTAGCACTTTTTTCTCAAAATTGGCACATTATAACCCAGGACAAATGGGTTCTAGACATAGTGTCACAAGGCTACAAGTTTCATTTCCATACTCTGCCAACGGCAAACGGTTGGCCAGACCTGCCAAAAAATCAATGAGCAGAGGCTCAAAAACAAGTCGCAGCTGTCATGGACATGAGGACTATTCAACAAGTACCACAGCAAGAGCAGGGATAAGGATTTTACTCAACACTGTTCTTGGTACCCAGAAAGGACAAAGCATGGAGACCAATACTGGACCTATCTATTCTAAACACTTTCCTGAATATACCAAAATTCAAGATGTTGACCTTACAGCAGCTTCTGCCCATGCTGGGCAGCAAGGCTTGGCTCGTGACTTTAGACCTAAAAGAGGCATACCTGCATGTCCCAATCAGACAATCATGCAGAAGATACCTCAGGTTCAAGTCTGGCTCAAAGCATTACCAATTCTCTGCACTGCCCTTTGGCTTATCTACTGTGCCCAGTGTCTTCACAAAGTGCCTGGCACCAGTAATTGCTTACTGCAGACAAAGAGGAATACAAATATATCCTTACTTGGATGACTTCCTTATACAAGCAGAGAACAAGGACATTCTACTACAGCATCTGACTTTTGTGATAAAACTCTTAACATGCCTAGGGTACACAGTCAACAAAAAGAAATCAAAACTAGTACCCTCTCAAGAGATAATATTCCTGTGTGCAAGCTTAAATACAACTGCCCAGATGGCTTATCTCACTCCAGACAAACAAAGGCAACTGGCTACCTATTTCAAGGAAATGGCAATAAAGGCCCAGTTAACTGCAATAAAATGTCTGCAGGCTATGGGCTTCATGGCATCTTGCATCTTATTAATTCCATATCCAAGACTGCATATGAGGAAAATTCAATGGTACCTAAAAAGTGTCTGGACACAACATTGCCACAGCCTGGAAACAATGATTACTCTAATTCCCTGCCTGCAACAGGAATTTCGATGGTGGGCCAAAGCTTGTCACCAAAACAAGGGACAGCCATTCTCACTACCCCCAGCCAGGCAGAGCCTAATGACGGATGCATCAGATTATGCCTGGGGGGCACAAATGGCAGGAAGAGGCATTCAGGGCACCTGGTCCACAAACCAAAAGCATCTACATATCAATCAAAAAGAGATGCTAGCTGTTCAAAATGCCCTGACAGCCTTCAAGGACCTACTTCATCTGGGACAACTACTGATAAAGACAGACAACACCACGGTCATGTGGTACATAAACAAGCAGGGGGGGCACTCATTCTAACCCCCTGTGCAGACTAGCCATGGCTTTATGGGACACAGCATTGGCTTACCAAGTTCATCTGCAGGTACAATTCCTGCCAGGAAAGGAAAATACTCTGGCAGATGAACTAAGCAGAAACCTCATGGATCCCCATGAGTGGCACCTGGATCTACAAGTCTTCAGCATGATAACAATGAAATGGGGATGCCCGGACATAGATCTATTTGCCTCTCCTCAAAACAATCAACTAAAAAGATTCTACGCAAGGACTTATCACAGACAAGCTTGGAAAGTGGACGCCTTATCTTTCAACTGGACAAAGCTGTCAGTATATGCCTTTCCTCCTCTCCTCCCCAAGGTACTCCTAAAGGTCAGGCAGGAGAAACCAAAAATGATTCTGATTGCCCCAGACTGGCCATGCCAGTACTGGTATCCGATCTTAAGGAACTTGTCCCAATGCCCAGCCTAGACCTTACCTCAAATACCTCATCTACTGTCCCAGCAAAACAATCAGATTCTGCACAGCCAGCTCAGGACCCTGAACCTGGCAGCATGGCAGATAATGTAGCCATACAAACCACACCTCTCAGTAAAGCTGTGATGGATGTCATTTTAGAAGCCAGAAGGCCTAGTACTAGAAAATCCTATGCTGGGAAATGGAAGAGATTTTGCGCTTGGAACCAAGCTCAAGGAACTGATACAGCTGTCCCAAATATTCCTCAGATTTTTCAATATTTAACTGAGATGCTGGACAAAGGCCTATCTTTTTCATCAATTAAAATCCATGCCTCTGCCATTTTGGCTCACCACTCTTTTCTTATCCTTTATTAAGGCAGTACCTCAGAGGAGCCAAAAACTTAAGGCCTCCAAGGAGAATGCCAATACCTGCATGGGACCTCAATTATGTATTGGAAAAACTCACCTTACCGCCTTTTGAGCCAGCTGCAAATGTGGACATAAAGTTCTTATCTTGGAAAACAGCTCTGCTCCTAGCAATAACTTCTGCAAGATGAGTTTCAGAGCTACAGGCTCTCATGGCTGTGGAACCCTTTTATCATTTTCTATCCAGACAGGGTCTCTCTGAGAACAAACCCTACATTTCTGCCTAAGGTGGTATCCAGTGTAGCCCTTAACCAAACAATTAATTTGCCAACCTTTTATCCAAATCCACAGAACAAGGGGGAGAAAATTCTGCATTCTTTGGATGTACACAGACAACTTAGATTCTATTTGGACAAAACTAAAGTTTTCAGAAAGACAGAGCAATTACTAGTGGCATATGCCACAGCATCACAAGGAAAAGCTATCTCCAAGCAGACTATTTCAAAGTGGATATGTCACTGCATTTGTTTTTGCTACACACAGCATGGCAAACCAGTGCCTAAGGGTATTAGGCCACATTCAACCAGAGCTGCAGCCACTTCTGCAGCCTTTCTCAGGGGAGTACCAACCAAGGACATTTAGGGAGTTCAATGCATACCTTCACAAAACATTACAATCTGCCTCTTTACTCTAAATCCAGGGCAGGCTTTGCCACTGCAGTCTGCTGAGCCTCATAGCCGCTCCTAATGCTGTTTAGCTCCAGCCCCCCAACCATAGTTTTGGGACTCAACCCAAATGTAATGACTGCAACAGTGAAACACGAAGAACATAGTACAGTTGTGTACACTTACCATAAATGTAGATGTTTGAGTGTATTCACTGTTGCAGTCCAGGTTACCCACCTGCCATCCCCCTTATTTTTACTGGAACTTATCTTTACTTCTCTAATCTATGCAACCTAGGTGGTGTATTTGTTTATAGATGAAGATAAAGCTTATTTTGGTGCATGTATGTTTTATTTACATATTTTTAGCCTACCTTTTTGGGGGCACCTGACATCTGGGGCAAGAAAAACTAAATAAAATGGCGTTGGCTGCATCTTTTATACCCCTGACGACCTGACGTCTGGGAAGAGGCGACAGCAACCGACGCAGGACCCAAGAATTTGGAATTCAGGCTGACTGAGGGCAGCCTGCCAGCAGGATAACCCTAATGTAATGACTGCAACAGTGAATACACTTGAACGTCTACATTTATAGTAAGTGTACACAACTGTACTTTCCTGGGCTAAGCAAAACCTTACACCTATGCATTCCTGCTCAGAACCCTCATCAACCCTCCATTTCCTGACAAGAGTTGAGAAGTAGAGAGTGGGGCAGCTTGCTGTTGTGGGGGGTGGGGGTGGGGGGAACAGTCTACCTTTTTCCTGTAGGAACACCTATCTCTGCCCTTGGCAGTTCCTTCAAGCTGGCAGTCACTGCCTTCCAAGGGGAGGTGTGCTTCTGCGTGATTCTTTGCCCTCAGTTAACAAGAATGAATGTACTTATGATAAGCACAGGGTTGGCCACGCCCAGTACTCCCAATAGGCGTCAACCATTTGGTGAGCCAGAGCCACTTCCCTCATCCCAGGGTGGATGAGCTATCAGCAGCTGTTCACTCCAGTCCTCTATGGCCAGTTTCTACAGGTGGCTAAACTGCTAGTCTAATTTTAAGTGCCCAATGATGTTGTCAGGGCTTTATCGCTGTATGTCACAGAGCTAGCTTAGCCCCGTTTGGGTTTTGAGAGATAAGGGTGGGACACCAGTCATTGGTTGATAGGTGTGATTGTAGGTTATTGACATTTTTTGTGGATTTTGGTTGAAAGGTAATTAGTGTGGTTGAGTTTTTTACAGTGACATTATTAATGGTGAGCATGCATTGCCAGTGGTCACTAAAAGATGGAGGGCTGATGTTGATGCAAAAGAGCATAATCCCTACTTGTATATAGACAGGCTGCTGATTTGCTTTGCTGAGGATCAGGAGTTATATAATCTTTGGATGACCCAGTACTGCTTCTGCCAAGGGATTATGTTTGTAGTTTATGGCCTTACTAGGTGCAGGAGAGATGGTAATCATGTTGATGCTGTTCTGTCATGTGGTGTAAGTAGTCTGTACTCACCAATTTGATAACAATTTTGGGATAAGTGTGTGAGCACACAAATGCCTTAATGTGACATCAGTGCAAATCTAAGTTAGCAGGGAACACCAGAAAGGAAAAATGGGAGTGCCTGACTGTGAGGAGACATCTTGAGCTACAGGCTTTTGCCCTTGCTTCCTCATGCGAGACTTTGCACTTCCTCATATGAGTGAGTAAAATGCATTCTTTGGTGATAGGGTGGGGGTGGGGGATTCAGAACAGTATGGGCAGTTATAGGCAGCACATGCAGAGTAGGTTAACTATTATATTCAATTTATATTCTATGGTTTTGCGGCCGCAACCAAATCCAAGTGGGCAGATAATGATTCAACAGCAGATGGAATAAAGCTTAACAAGGAAGTACGTACTGTGTTCTTTGTATGTATCACCATTACTTTAGGATTCAGTACATATGGAGATTAGCAACATGCAGAAGTATGCCCACCCAGGAAATCGATGTAGGCAGACTCTAACTTCCAGAGCTCGTCACATGGGCTGGATCCACCTCGGCACAAGGAGATGTGGATATTTTTGAATAAAAGAGGCACTGAACTCACACCATCTTTATTCTTTGTTTTGCTGCAGGCATACATGGTATCGCTAGTGTGAAGTACATGGTAACTAGGTATATTTCTGGACCCAGAGATCCAAAAAATAAGAATATTCTTTAGAAACTAAGTAACCAGTCATTAGAGAAATCCTTTGATTGTAACATTTCTGTGTTTTTGTAAATTGCATATTTGCTGGTGAAGTATGTGGTGGGAAACATATTTCTTTTATGTCTTATACCTTATGCAAGCCTGAAAAGCATTTGTTGTTGTCAGTATTAGATCCCACATAAGATTATTGTTGTAAGCAATTATGTCTAGAAGAGTCCCACTTCCCGTAGACTGCCAAATTTTCACATGAAAATAGCAATGGAATAGACAAGATTCTTGTTGCGCCTGACAGGTGCGCAAAAAGCTGGAGGCCCTGATTCAGGTATATGTTTCAGAGCCAAATTTAGCATCTGGAAGTGTTAGATCATCTGCAACTACATAAAATTAACAAAAAAAATAGCACATGGAATTTGTCAGAGATGAGCAGACCTTCAGAAATGATTCAATTAAAGAACAGAGATCCACTCTGAGTGCACTGATCAGGCCCAATGCTGCCTTGACCAGAGAGTTGGTTACTGAGCTCCTTACCCTGGCATCTGTTTTAGTAGCCAGTCTCTGTCCTACCACTTGGGAGATGCATACTCTAGCAGTTCCTTGCACATCCCCTTGGGTTTCATTCTACATGGTCTGGACACTGTAATTGGTGTTACAACAGGACAGAAAGTGATACCATCACTGAAGTTGTGACTCTTGACTAGGAAGCAGACGATTCCTATTCTCAGTATGGTAATTCATGAAAATTACTCTGGGGCATTAATTGCCATACTACATCTAACCGTCTTGGTCTAATGGACCATATCTGTCTTAGATGACCTCCTAAACCGACTGTTTGGACATTTGGCTAGCATTTGTCTGCCATGGCTGGGGTCTTGTAAGCCCCTTATGCCTGGAGGAGTTGTACCCCTTTGACAAACCGTTACCATTTCACAGTACTGGTAGAAGAGCTGCTGTTTCTGTGGCAGAAATCACAACCCACCACTAGTGAGTTCTCGACTTTATAGTACCTACCAAGCAGAAAGCAGGATCCTCTCCACAAGTGGAGTTCGATTCCTCTTCTTAGGAGCAGGAGTACTTAGCTTATACCTCCCTTGGATACAACTCTTACAAAGAGAAGACTGTCTTCTCATGCTGTTCTCTGGGGATGTCTGAATTTGAGAGAGAGTCAGTCTCACAAGGAAGCCATTTAAAAGGGAGTCAGAGGAGGTCTTGATAACTAAAACGAAATACGTAGATGTAGTAAGTATGGATGTGCCTAAAGCAATTGCCATGCTTTCTGTGTCTCAGGCCTTTGAATATGCATTTATTGCTACATCCCTGAAGCCTAATTTCCAGGCATTCCAAATGCCTGACAAGTTTTACATGGTCTAACTTGCTTTTAGTTCCTTTTTAAGAACTCAGTAACAGATCCTGTAGTAGTTTGCATAGTTGCTGCCAGGAAATCCAAGTTGCACCCAGGCCCTATTACTCTCCCAAATGATGGGGACAATAGGGTGCTGCACCACTTTGGGAAGAAACTTGATACTTTTGTTGCCCTGGTCAGCAGTGCTGTTAACCACCAGATCCACATTGTTAAATATCCAGAGAGATCCCTAAGCATACAGAAGATTTGGCTGGAAACATCCCTGATGAGACTCTGAAGGTGTAACTGGTCAGACTTGCCCATGCCAATCAGAATATAGGCAAACGTAGTAAAATATGGGTGGAATGCTGTGAATGGATCATTCAAGGCAACAGTCACAGGAACAGTAGCCAGAAGACACACCTGGCTGGGGATATAACCCCATGCTGGAAGTTCTCAAAGGGTAGTTTGCAAATGCTGCTCTTGATAGAGTCTCTTATCTGGTTCCAGCATAGGATATCTTAAGGAAGCCTAAAGGGAAACAGGAAACCATGGAAACAGTGAAGCAATTATTCCATCCACCCTTTTTCTATATAGAGCAGGAAATTGCTCATCCAAGTAATAGCCCTTTAGATGTTACCAAACCAGACATCAACAGATGAGATGAAAATGAATCCTCAGAAAGAAATGGTAGGATAGACAAAAGAGCAAGTCAGGACGACTCTGTAGAAATAGTTCCATAGGATTTACTGAGCAGTCATGACTGTACCAAGGAAATTGTTCCCCTTTCCCCTACCTTTTTCCATTCCTCAGCACACACATGCTCCGTAGCTTGTGGGTGGGTGGGCGGGCTCTCACTTAGCCTTCTTCATGACCATTTGCGATACAATTATCTTAGACAAATGAGTACTAGACATAAAATTGTCTAGGACAGAGAACAGAGTTCAGATCTTTTCCCTCTTTCATTGGAAGGCCACCCATCTTAGCACACCAGGTGGAGTTGATGTCATCCCTCCTTGGGTTGCTTCTGACCCATGAAGCCATAGAAGGGGTGCCTGTAGTACAGCAAGAGAGGAGTTTTACTCTACAATATTCTTGGTGCCAAAAAAGATGGTCCATGAAGACCTTTTAAAGTTAAATATCAAAATTAAATCTTTTAAAAAAGCTCTGCAATTCAGAAATCTCCCCTTGCAGTTCCTTCTCACTTTACTCATGTCCACAGCTTAGCTGGTCACTTCAGATCCAAAGGACGTCCTACCTCAACATTCCACTACATAAAGAGCTTAGTTAGTTCCTTGGTTTCAGGTTGGGGGACTTTCATTTACAGCTGATTTCCTTGCCCTTTTGATTGTCTGTCTCCAGGGTCTTTACAGAATGATTGGCATCAGTATTAGCATTCTTAGAGGAAAAGGGCATCCACATCGGTTCTTACCTAGTCTGTGGTGGAATTGCAGGTAAAATATAGTTCAGTCAATTGACACTTCTGTTTGTTTTCATTCATTCTTTCCTAGTAGCCTGACCCCTAGCACAGCCATGGTTTTCCTAGGGTCCGCCTGGTACATCTGCTTCACCAAGGTTTTCCTGCAGCCATGCGCTGACAGAGTTACAAGACAGGGCATTTATCATCTGACACTTTGTGTAGTCATGCAGTCTTGGGAGTTAGCCTCTTTATTGTAGGTGTCCATCAGGCAGTGTGTGTCCATTCTAATCTCAGTTCGACAGTGGATATCTTCAGCAGATCTCAGTTGGAAGGTGCAGTGGACACCCTCAGTCAATCTCAGCTGGGCAGAGGGCATCCTTAGCCGATCCTTGTTCAACAGTGGGCACCTTCAACAAATCTCAGATGAACAGTGCACATCCTCAACAGATCACCAAGACTGACAGCTTGAAAACTTCTCCTTGCAGAGGTTTACAGGGGGGGGGGGGGGGGTACTACTGATTAATTTAATTTCTTCACTTTTTCAGAAAATCACCAACCTCCAAAGTTTTGCAGAAGACTTCCATGCATGAGGGCCTGGTCAATGGATTTTTTTTTCCCTTCCCTTACACAGGTCTGTTCATTTACGTCCATCCTTATCTTCCTCTGCTGCCCAAGGCTCTGCAGAAAGTAAAGGGTGGCCCTACTTCATTTCCTTTTGGCCCAGAAGGCATCAGTTCTGTCTTCTGATTCAGGTGCTGAAGGAGAACTTTGTACACCATTTGTGAGCCTGTTGGCTTACTAACTCAACAAGTAGGCTCTCTGGTACTCCAAATATCCAGAGGCTCTAGTTTGCTGTGTAAAGATCTGACTGTTATTCCTCTCAAGCACCATTATTCTGAGGAAATGCTAGAAATTACAAAAAAAAAAAAAAAAAGCCATAAAACATAATACGAGGTGGTCTTGCTTGGCTAAGTGGATGACAGGTGCAGTAAAAAAAATCAGGACCCCACAGCTTTGCAGGAGTGTACCTACTGTATTGTAATATCTGTCAGATCTTTTTTTTGTATTCTGAGCTTTATTATTTGTCCATTAAGAGTGTGGGGAGTGCCTTCTGTGTGGAGTCTGCATGTCCTCCCCTTGGTTGAGTGGCCTCCGAAAGACATGCGTGAGTGGGCGTGCCTTCGTTGAAGGTTGAGCGTCGAGCTGGCAATTTGGCACTGTAAAAATCTACTGCCAATCATTAGAGGACCGGAGTTCCACTGTGGCGACCCCTAACCGGGAAAAGCCAAAAGACAATCAACATTATTTGTCAATTAAAGTACACACCTCTGCATTTTTAGCCTGTCTTCCTCTAGATCCATCTCCAGCAAAATTCACTTCTGCATGTCTATCCACCAAGAAAGGATATCCCACCTCATTGGAATTTCAGGTTTCTCCTAGAGAAGCTCACATTAGATCCCTTTGTGTCAACAGTTTCTGCCCCTGTCGGTTATCTTGCTTAGGCAATGATTCTTCTGGTGGCTATTAATTCAGCTAGGAGAATTTCAGGGTTATATGACAGAAATGTGATAAACACTGATGTAATACATGAATCTTGCTGATTACACTTTGAAATGAGCAAAAAAGAGATCAGCTTTGTTGGACTTTTCTCTGACAGTGGTCAAGTACTTAAGATTTATTATGCACCTTTCAGAGCTTTTATGTCGTAGTGTAATGTTAGATCACATATAGCAGCTGCCACAGAACAGCAATTAAAAGCTGTAGAATCTTTCAAACCTTAATACAGTTCCTGTTGCCATACAAATAAAACAGAAGTACAGCAGAGTCACCTGTCTAACAAAATGCACATTGCTAAGGTGTTTCTCTAGGGTTTTCTGCACCCCCGTGCCCATGCTGTTAAAGTATACTACCTCCAGGATCACTGTACTTCAGGGAAAGAGGAGTTCTCTGAGATACCACAATCTTAGTCTTTTTATAGAAGGCATGTGAATCCCACATTAGTGACTGACACTTTCAGATATTAATCCAGAGTGTCTCAAAGTTATGTCTGACATTCAAATTTCAGAATTACTGGCTGTCTTGTGCAGGAAACATTTTACCATGTTCTACAAGGACAGATAAGACCAACCCTTAATTCATGCCAAAAATATTTACAAAAGTCTTTCTGTATTCTCCCCTGAACCTAAAAACAAATAATTTTGTACCTCTTTGACACCCATAGGTAAGTTAGATACAGTGTGGACTTAACTACAGAAATAAGGCAAACGGAGCAATTATTCATGTCCTTTGTACCAGGGAAATGGGGCTAACCGGTCAGCAAGCAAATGATTTCTAGCAAAGTATATTTTATTTTGTTATGACTGATGTGGGAAATCTTTTCAAAGGCATAGCTGAACCCATTCTGTAAGGGCAGCAGCCATTTCAGCAACCTTTTTCAAGAATTTATGCTTCAAAATATTGGTTGAGCAGATATTTGGTCCTTTATCCACAAATTCTCTAATCTTTATAAATTTGATTTCCTGTCTTGGAGCAGGTTAGTTTTTCGCATGGCCTTCCTTCAAGGTTTGCTTTAATCCCTTTGTTATCTATGGAGTAGGAACAGAAGGGGGGACCTCTTTTTTTTGGGGGGGGGCAGGTTTCCTCCTGCCTCTCCATGCATTGTTTTGGTAGTCTTTCCATACCTATTGAATTCTACAGGAACCGTGATCCATCCAGAGGTCATAGTATAGATGTTTAAATGCCAACACTGTTGCATTTCTAGCTTCCACCTACCTCATCCCATCTTCTTTACTTTCTCGGTCTCTGTCACTCTCTCTCTCAGATTTCTCCCAAAGGCAGAGGTGAGGGAAAGGAGTGTTCTTAACACCCACCTTTTCTTCAAGTTTTAAAACTCCAGGAAGCCCCACTCATCTTTTCTCCTCTGATTCTGCTCCAGAGAGGTAGATACAAGGAGGAGAAGGCCTTCTCCTGCAGTTTACTCTCCTACCTAGGATTTCCAGTAGCTGAATGTTAGGCTTTTCTTTAAAATTGTACCATTGAGAAACACAACGGAAGTTTTTTTTTCCCCTTTCATTTGATATATTCCTCATGTCTTCTTTATCAGAAAAGAACTAAAGATGTCACAGTATGTGTCCTCCTTTCATTCCGAACATATGCATGCGTCCATGTATTAGGATCCCTGAAGTGCTGTTTGAGTGGGCCAGCTGTGTACATACCTGACTGTGGCTAATTCTCGGCTGCGTAGATGTCCACTTGCAGCTAATTCTCACAAGTATTGAATGGTACTGCAACAGTGTTCCTTCTCAGTCACCTACTGTTGTGTAAGTGTACCTTCAACTACTGCACTTTTCATGTTCTTTCCTATGCATAGAATTTTGTGTTGTGTTACTTTGAGTATGGCAGTCAATCCCATATTGCCTATGTATGTATATGAGATTAGGGGAGCATATCTTACCCTTTTTTGTGTAAATAATTTCAGGAAATAGTAAACAGTAGTGTGACCATCCCCAACCCAGACTGACACATAAAAATGTCACTCACATTTTGACATTTGTTCTCTCTCACAATCCAGGTTAATTTCTAGACTGGGATTATAGGTGCCCAGATGTACTTGAGTGTTCTTGGTTCTCCCATATTTGTTTATAGTGGTGCACTGATGTTTTGTGTTTGACATCCTCCTCTTCTAATATAGATACAAAGTAGAAAACTGGATTTGATGTTATTAATCACCATTTAAAGCTTAGTTTAGGGCAGTCTCAGCATGTATTTACTTATTTATAACATCTAGCCTCCAGATGGCTGTTACACGAGAACATTTCTTTAAGCATTTATCATCTAGATACTAACCCTCTCTTTAAAATCTAGTGGTTACCAACATTTTGTTGCTTTTTAAGGGAAAGGCATGTGCTGTTTACTACAGTTCTTGTCGAACCACCATTGCTGAAAACGAGCATAGTGTTTTTCTGTTGCTTTCTTCTTCTTTTTAAAGTTTTTGACTAATTTGTTTTGGTGTACTACCTCACTATAGATGTATCTTTTAAGTTCCTCTTTTGGATATATGGAAGTGGCTAGAAAATAGTGACCCCTGACACAAAATAATAAAAGCATTATCACTGCATCCTCTCGGATGGGGTGGGCATTGAAAGAAGCCAATCTGTGATAAGCATCCTTCAAAAAATAGAAGGTTGTCTTATATGGGAGGGTGTTTAGCAGGGTTGTTTGGGATATTTGTATAACAGCACAATTAACATTTACATTGACATCTGTTTTTTTTTTTCCTTCTAAATTTGTTGGTCTACCTTTCTCTGAAGGAGATTTTTCTTCCCTTCTCTGTGTTGAAGATATCTTCATCAAGAGCAAGACCACAGAGTCCCTGCGTTTCCTCTCCCATTTCCAAAGAGAACATGTTCACATCTCTTTCTGCCATTTTTGCTGGTAGTGGGTGATCCATTGCAGTCATGTTTGGCTTGTTGTCTGCTGAATCATCTCTCATTTTCATCAACGTCTGTAGTGCTGACCTGCTCAAAAGATCAGATTTTAGTGATTGCTTCTTGTAGTTGACTTTTTTGTCATTGAAGAATTTGTCATTAGAGTGTGGATCGTCAATGGTTCCAAGTTAACACCAACTTAGTTTGGAGGTCCTTTCTCCTCCAGTTAGCTTAGAACACTGTTAAACTCTTCGTATAGGTTGTCTGGGGCCAGTCCAGGCCATATGACGACTTCTGATTCACATTCAGGTTTGTCATGGTGCTTGAGTCCCAATACCATTACACTAAAAACAAGTAAATTCATAAGTATGCTAAAATATGCATATGTGTGGTGTGCTAGTAAACAAGATAGAAAATTAATCATAAAAAGCAAAAGATCAGAAAATAAATGTAAGTCTTCGGGGTATCTTGAACCCAGGGGACTCCTTTACCCTTTAAGTAGAAGTTTCCAGAGTTGGGCAAAAGGAGTCTCCAACAGACTTGGGGATGAGGAACACCTATTCTAATAGTACTGCTTGGGACCAGGAACTGTTCCAGATAAGCGGGACCCAAACTATGAAGGACTGACTGTGCCAGCAGTAGAATTTAATTATTGTGAGATGGGATGGTAACTGGTGAAGGCTCTGCAGAAGTCAAGTAATGTGAAGGCAACTAGAAGCACCTGTAAGTAATTGGGTTACAAAATTCTGCACTAGTTGCAGTCACTCAAATTCTCTGTCAGAAATCACTAGATGAAGGGAGTTACACTAGTTAAGAGGAAACCAGGGTATGCACAGATGGCAGTGTTGATGCTGGCTATTTTCCTTAAGTAGTTTTACCTTTATCCACAAATTCCAGCTTGTCACCACCATAACTGATGGTAGGAGTAAAATCCAGATGTGAGTTTCTTAGAGTGGATCGTACAGGCATGGCCACTTTTGGGGGTGTTACATTTCAGGTGATTATGGTTCATCCAGTTTAGTAATAACATATGATCCTTACCAAGGGATTCTGCCATATGTATTTTGTCATGAGGAAAGGGAAGTGAAGTTGTATTTCATTTATAGAACAATGGTCCTGAAGACTTCTAACCATAACTAGGTCTCCCAATAGAAGCATATATATGTATACGAAAAACAACAAGAGACCTATGTAGATTGAATCTTGTGAGATACACAAAATGGCACAGTTAGTGGAGGAATTAAGACCAGATACTGCTTGTTGGGTACATCCAAAGAGGTGGGAGGCAAATCAGGAACAATGTCTGATGCCCCCTAGTATGCCTGCAGATGATCTAAACGAATATCATGATCTATTGTACTGACTGCAGAGGAAAGATCAAGAAGGACAAGGATTGAATAGTATTACAGATCTGTTACCGTTGGTCGATAACAACTACGTGTAATAGTCGTACATGTTTAGTGAGAAGTCCAGACTGGGGGTGGATTGTGAACTTATTGCTCCTCTAAGAGTGAATCCCCTCTGTGAATAAACAGTCTTCCCAGTAACCTTACAGATAAATGGAGAGATAAAGGTGGGGTGGTAATTATCAGGATCAGACAAGTTTCGGGTCATGAAGTGGAAAAAAAATACTCCATTGCTTGAAAAACAAAAGATCTGATTAGGGAGCTGGAGATCTCTGTCATTGTTTTGGACTGTAATGGTGAGAACCAAATAGAAGAAAAGAAGGAGAAACAGAATTCACACATTTCTGACCCTGTAAGGCCTGATACGAGCTTCTTCTACCCCAGGGCTTACCTTGCCCTACTCAGAAAATTTCAAGGATTTAAAAGGAACTAATTTGGAGTATTGGCATAACTATGGGAATCCAGAACTTTGTCTAGAATAAAGTGGGATATGTACCCCTGGAGCACTTGAATGTTCCTAACCCCTTGATCAGGAAAATTCACCCTATCCTGCCAGTAATGAAAGAGTCAATAAGACAAACCAGGCATACATGTGATAAGATAGCATTCCTTCTTTACAAAGTGGCTAGATCATTGCTGGCCTGAAAGGATTTTTCATTTTTTGTCCCAAAAGCAATCTCCAACCTTGGGTATATCAAGTCGTTTTCCTTTAAAGAAGCTTGGGAAGTTTGTATCCTGAGTCTTTTTGGCAAAATCAAGTTACAAACTTGACGACCATGTGTATGGTCATATCCTTGAAGCAGTATGTGTAACTAAATGCATATAAAAAAAAAGTAAGCAGAAACTTGCCTTTTCAGCAGTAGCATTTATTAAGTCCTAAGTACAATAAACCCAAGTAAATGTAAATTTTTGTAATTTTATGTCAAAGGTATGCAATATGGTTGCAACCTTTCAACCTTCAAAAATATTGTCAACATAATTTTTGTTTATCCACTAAAGAATTTTCTTATGAGGCTAAGCAACTCTGTCTATGTTGCTTTGTTTTTACATATTTACAGAAATAACAAACATATAACTATGTGCGCAATTAAGTATGCAAACCATTTGTTTCGCTATTCTAGAAGCAGAGGTTAAGCATCAGTGACAGCTTAAGCTGATGTCTTTCAGTAGCATGCATGTATCACAATTTTGTAATTATTAATGTAAATGTGAACAGGCATTAAGACACAGAGGTGTCACCAAGGTTTAGGGAGCTAAACCAGCCCAAATCTTCCTTCAGACATGGACTCCAGGAGGATCTGTCACTGAGATAAGACAGTATACTCAAATGAGTTTCTTTATAACATAGTTTGAAATGGGTTAATTTTCTCATTATTGTATCTATATGACAATGTAGTGACAGAGAGGGATCCAATATTAGCCAAAGATATCTTTGTTGCTTCATTGTTTGAATAATATTATCAGGTCCTCAAATATTGACAGTTTACCAGCCTTGTAGAGATGTATGGCAAGAGCTGGCTGGGGGGAGTCAAATCCAGATAGCTGTGAAGAGTTTTAATTCCGTTGAGAATCAGGAAAGGGCCCATATCCCAGTGGCCCAATGGTCTAGCTTTATACTCCAAGGGTGAGGCTCCCCATATCCAACAATGGACCCTAATTTTTCTCAAGCTGGATAGCTGTATGGCCTATCCCTTCTCCCACAAGGCATCAGTCCTACACAGTTTGAAAGGATCTTTTGATAGCCTAGCCCCACTCCATGAGAGCCTGAAATCCACAATATTCTCACAGTACAGCCCCGGTGGTGCAAGCACAGGTTATGCTGCTAGTGCACGGTACTTACCTTTGTGGGAGCAGAATCTTCAGCCCTTTCTACTTTATGCTGGGAGAGCTGCCTTCACTAAATGGCCAAAGTCTTGTCAGCTTATCACTCCCACTCAATCCAGCTGCACCACAATGCAGGCCACTACTTGAACACAGGTTGTCCAAGTCACAGGTAGGACTGGACACCTCTGTGTCATAGAGTATGCTTTTCTTCCTTTTTTGCACCCTAGATTTGCACCTAGATTTAACAGGTTGCATAACTTCACATCATGATCCACCTAGGTCACCAAAGAATTTTAAAGTTACTGATAGTGTACAGACAGGTATAGACATCCAAAGCTTAGTTTCCTTTGGGTTGTCATGTTATTACTAACTGCTTAAGCACAATAGTGCCACCATCTAGAGGAACAACTTTCTTTCCCTCTTTTTGGATGACCTGTTGTATCATCAGTCATAACAGTTCCTGTTTTACATCCAGGATTGTTTCAGGAGCTGAGAACTGCAAATAACTGGGAAGAGGTGATGATATGGCTTACCAAGCTGTGTAAAATGGATAGAAGAGCATTTTAACTCTGTACTGTCTCTTTTCCTGTATTGCAATAATATTAGTATGATTGCACCCTTTTTATAATTTAAAAGTTCAGTTATTTGCTGTAAGGGTTCCCTTTTTTGAGCAAATGTCTGATTAAGGTTAAGATGGCATAAGATATAATAGTTTGTAAAAGTAATCTGGATATATTGGGGGGGGGGTAAAATGTTTTCTGTGGTTAGTTTTTCAAGATTTTCAAGATAGATAGATGGATGGATAGGTTAGATACAAAAATGCCTAGTGGGGCTTGCTCATTAAAGAAGTGAATAAAAATTACTGATTGAACCCTTTCTGCTTCTTGACTTCCTCCATGCCTTGGCAATTTATGTTATCAGTAGGCCTACCATGTGGTGCATATTATTCTGAGCATTTCATCACTGAAGTCCTGCTTACAGGTCAGGTTTTATCCCAGCTAATACCAACACTATGGTAACAAGTTTTGTAGTAACTAATTCTGCCATTGACTAATGCATGAACTTGAGCAGTGATTGCAATTTTTGTTTTTGTTGGAAATGATCCATTCTTAAGAATGGTATATGTTGTCACACTTCATCAAGAGCAAAACCGGAAAATACTGTACTTTGGGGAACCAATCAGTACTGAGCTGTGAAGTACAAAGCCACATTTGAATCCTCATAAGTGGAATGCAGTCCATTCATTTGTGGGAACTGACTAGCATGTATTCTCCTTTGACTCACTGCTGCCTCTAAAGACAAACTAACAAGAAAAAAAGACAGTTTGAAGTAGTGGGTTTCTAATGTATAATGAACATCTGTGTTGCAGAAAACTGTTAAGCATTTATTTATTTTATTTTCCATTATGGAAGCCACACACTAACTAGAAAATTAGTGGTCCATTTCTAAAATGTTGACACTCTTACATGAAAGAGACAGCTAGGTGCAGTTTAATTTAGCAACCATAAACAAGAGTTTGCTTTTAATAAAGATGAAAGAATAGTGTGGTTTCTAATAAGATGATGTTTTTTTGTATGTTGTTTATCTCTGTCTGCCAGTGATTAATTCCACTCCTGTAGTTCTTAAACCATTCATTCCATGTTTAATGGGAAGCTGCCACTGAATTAAACAAGAGCCAGCTGGAGGCAGGCATGAAAGGGTTTAGTGCTCCCCTCTGTGTCCATCATGCACTGTCTGGAAGGGAAGGCCTTTTTTCCTGCAGCCTGAGAGTCTGGCTTATTCCACTCCTCCCGAATCAAGGCCTGTAAATATTTCAAAACAGACCATCCTTATTTTTAACAAGTGGTCCACCCAAATGGAAAACTACATGGCTGCCTTGCCATGTCCTGTTCAGCTGCATCATTATGATGTGTGGGAGCTAAGAGGCACCTTTTTAAACTAATCTCCACCCCGATAGCTGGCATGCATGTTTATATCAGCACAAGGGCCTGCTACTTCTTCCCCTGATGTATTTGTGTTGCCACACACCAAATCCCTGAAGACTGCTGTTTATTTTATGAGTTATTTATTTAAATTTGTTAACTGGGTAGGTGGGGGCCAGTCCAAAGACTCTGTTCAGCCATAAACCAGGTCAAGAGCAGTACAGTACAGACAGTTTAATGTCAAGTATTGTCCAGAGGTCATTCAACAGGTAATATAAATTGAACATTTACAGTCTGAATTAAGTAATTTAGTAGTAAATTAATTTCCAGCGATTGTAGTCATTTTGGAGTAATTTAATCTTCAAAGAAGGTTAACATCAGATGTTAAGTTGTCTATCTCACCTTCATTCTTGCTGGTTGGGATTGGAGCTGATCCTCTGCTCCGACTCGGCCATCTTCTATAGCTCAAGAGCTGTTTACTGGCTCGAGTCTACCCCTTGTCCCATGATGCCTAGCGCTAGCTACCCAGATCTCATTTGTCGCTTCAGCTGTGAGGTGTCGTTTTTCTGGCTCTTTATAGAACTTTTTTACTAGAAATAGTATTTTTCCTAGGGGTTTTTGTTAGTTTTTAGTGTTATATTTTTTGTGTTAGCTAAATGTGTATTTGTAGCTTCCTTCCCATCCCTTTAGAACTCGTTTATTTTAGAGAGTTCTCCGCCCCCCTCCTTATTCCTGTCAGGTTAGCCGTTTAAGTTAGAGGCTTTCCTTCTATCTTCTTTATAGGCTAGCCATTTGAGTTAGAGGCTTTCCTATTAAAAAAAAAAAAAAAAAAAAAAAAAAACTTTAGCTTTAGTCTGTAGTGTACTGTGTTTTTTCTCTTTAGACTGCATTTTGATTGGTAGCTATTGTTGTATTTTTTGTTACGGGATGTCCAAAGAATCCAAGGTGTCTGGGTTCAAGAAGTGTTACTCATGCTGTCAGAAAATGTCTCTGACAGATGGGCACACTTCTTGCGTCTATTGTTTAGGCGTTGTGCACCAGCAGGACTCTTGTTCTATCTGCCATGCATTTTGTCCAAGAGTTCTGCAGGAGCATAAGAATAAGCTTATTCTTATGGGCCTTTTAAAGCCCCAGGATTCACCGGTAAAGACTCAGCCTGTGAAATCCCCTAAATCTACCAAATCGTCAGCTCCGAGTTCGGAGTTGTCTTTGGTTCAGTCTCTACCTGCTACTTCGGTTCTGGCTGGAACCGATAAGACTATCTCCCCATTGGCTCCATCAGAAACTTCGGAGCCTTCGTGGAGCCACAAGAGGCTGAGGTCCCCTTCTCTGGAATCGATACATTCGGTTCCTCGGTCTCCCCTGCTGCAAAGCGAGTGCAGTCACAGATCTTCTCACTCCTCTCGATCCTCTAGGCTCTTGGATCACGACGTGGAGAGAGTGGTCAGTAGGTTGCTAAAGTCGCAGGCACTTGCCAAGATGTTGTCCAGCCCTCCTCAACAGGTGTCGGCTCCGTCTCCTTCTATCAGTGTTCCTCCTCCGACTCCATTGAGCTCGGAAACAGAGTTCATTGGGGTTCGAGTAGTGGAACCGTCAGCTCCGATAACTTTATCTCCTTCGGTTTCGTCATCGGCTCCGATTCCCTCGATGGTGCCATCCGTCGAGGGATCTGGGCGCCGGGGCTCTCTCACCGGCTACGAGGGGGCGAGTGGCATCGGATCCTTGTCCGACCTCTTCTCGGAGCTTCGGCGCAGGTGAGCTCGGCTCCTACATTGGCCTCGAAGCCGTCTTCCTCGGTGCAGAGAAGGATTCCGATTTCCTCGGAAACTGGAGCCTTCTCTGTATCAGGGCAGGGACGCCTTCGATGTCATAAGGAGTGTGCTGGCCACTGAGTCAGCTCCACTATCGGCCCCACCTGCTCCATCCCCTGTAGTGCCTGTGCCAACCTCTGCTCCTCCTCCAGACCCCAAGAGTGGGGAACCGGCACCCCAGGGCACCCCATTGGGTGTTTCTTTTTCTTCCGAGGCCTCCCCTGAACATTCAGAGGAGCCCCCTCATAAGAAGAAGTGCAAGAGGAAGCACATTGACTCCCCTGAGTCTGTCACTTCGGATACAGACTTAGATGATTCAGAAGGGTCCCCGAGATCCCCCTCTGAAGATGTTTCTTTTTCGGACATACTCGAAATGCTTAAGCATAGGGGGAACTGGAATCCCCTAGCCCCTACCGAGGATGAGTCTGTATTCCTGGATGCGTTTGGTTCCTGACCTTCCACCTCCTGGGTTTCTCCGCCTTTCGATCCACTTATGTTTGTGGTGGCTCGAAAGGCTTGGTCAGCCCCGGATACAGTGGAACCAACTCCGAGGAGACCTGGCAAGTTCATCACAGCACCCCATGATAAGCAGTTCCTTACCAAAGGTGTTCCTGTTGATGCCATGGTGGTAGCAGCAGCCACCAAAAAAGAGTTAGCGGAAACCTCTTCATCTGTCCATCCTCCTAACAAGGAGTCTAGGACCATGGACAGATACGGGAAGTGAATGTTTGCTTCAGCAACCTTTTCTATGAGGTCACTGAACTACTTATGCCATTTTACCCGGCTTCAGAGGAATCTCCTTAAAGAGCTCGGAGATACCCTTCAAGATCCATCAGCTGAGGGGGCTCAAGCTAAAGTGGCTTCCCAGCTGGTGACCCTAAATTCTGTAGTCAACTCCTCCATGAGGCTCATTTCTTATGCAGCCAATGGTGCAAGTAGAGCCACAGGTACGGGCGTGGCCCTTAGGAGACATGCATGGATGCAGCTGTGTAACTTTGCGGAACCCTTTAGAGGGTCATTCACCAACACCCCCTTTGATGGTTCCTTTCTTTTTGGACCACAGGTGAAAGACACTTTGACTAGGTGTGAGCAAGAAGGCAAGACTCTCTCTGCTGTGAGAGTCCGTTTTTCCACTCCTTCCAAACCATACCCCAAGGGTCAGAATAGTGGTAAAATGTGGTTCCGAAAATCCCAGGAAGCCTCGCCTGACACACACAGCGATTTTTCCTCCATGGGCAGAGGAGGAAATAACAACAATAGATGCTGCCCTCATGGCAGAGGGGGTCCGCAGAACCAGGGCAACAGAGAATCCTTCTGTGAGAAGCCCTTTCAGCATCCCTGAAGGGTTGCCCGCCTCTGGAGGCAGTCGGGGGAAGACTTTCACTGTATCCAAAAGCCTGGCAAAATTTAATGCAAGACAAATAGGTACGGTCAATTATATCTGGAGGTTACAAAATTCCCTTCTCTCAACCCCCCTTACCATCGAGCAAATCCCTTCCAAATGTTCCACCCAATCTGAGGTACCAAGCAGTCATAGAAGTTTCAAGACTGCTAGAAAAAAAGAGTCATCCAGGAAGTCCCTGCAGACCAACACGGATCCGGAACTTACTCAAGGTTTTTTTTGGTACCAAAAAATGACAGGGGACTGGAGACCGATTCTGGATCTCAGCAGACTAAACAAGTCTGTTCAAAGAACAAAGTTTCGGATGGTCATGCTACAGTCCATTCTACCCTTTCTGGGTCAGGACAATTGGATGTGCTCCATAGATCTTCAGGGTGCTTACTACCACATCAAAATGTACAGGTGCTCCAGGAGATTCCTTCGCTTCCAGCTGGAAGCCAGTCATTATCAGTTCAGAGCTCTGCCCTTTGATCTCACCACAGCCCCCAGGGTGTTCACCAAATGTATGGCAGTGGTCACGGCTCACTTGAGACGTCGGGGATTCCAGGTGTTTCCATATCTAGATGACTGGCTCCTCACTGCTACTACCAGGCATCAACTTCTGCAAGCCAGGGACTACACTATCACAATCTGCTCCCAGCTAGGCATTACAATAAATTTTGAAAAATCTGCCTTTTTGCCCTGCCAATCTGTCATCTATATAGGAGCAGACTTAGACACAAAGAACATATCCACAAAGCTACCGCCAGAAAGGGTGTCTACAGTTCGCCAGCAAGTACAAATTCTAATGCAGAGCAAAAGGATCCAAGTCAGGTTCATCCTTCAAACTCTGGGTTCCATGACAGCGGCAATTCTTCTAATCCCACTGGCCCGCTTTCACATAAGGATCCTTCAGTTGCTTCTGTTCACACAGTGGTCTTTCCAACAGCTGCCCATGTCTCACATGATCATGATTACAGAAGCATGCAAAAGGCACCTTTCCTGGTGGATGGTCTCCCCACTAGTGATTCAGGGCAGACCCTTCATTCAGCCCCCTCTGGTTGCCACGGTGACCACGGACATCTCCCTGATAGGGGGGGGGGGGCATTATCAGGGCAGGACAGTCCAAGGCACTTGGCAGCCTCACGAGTACCACTTGCATGTAAATGTCCTAGAAATGAGAGCTGTGCTCCTAGCGTTGCAAGCTCGTCAAGACTCTCTTCCTTCTGGGACCATTGCAATTCAAACGGACATGTCAGTGGTCTGGTACATCAACAAGCAGGGCGGAACCAAGTCCTACCCCCTATGTCGAGAAGCACTCAGACGAGTGGGCGATTTCTTCCCAACGATTTCAGATTGCGACGCACATCCCTGGGAGGTCCAACGTCATAGCGGACAGGCTCAGCAGAGCTATTCTCATGCCTCACTAGTGGTCTATGAATCAGGTAGTTGCGGATCTGATCTTTCACAAATGGGACAGCCTTGCTGCGATCTTTTTGCCACCCCCTTCAACAGCAAATGCAGCAACTACTTCTCCCTTCTGCTTCCAGGTCACACACCCAGAGATGCTCTAGTCCACGATTGGCCTCAGGGACTTCTTTATGCCTTCCCTCCGTTTCCCCTGATACCAAAACTCATACAGAAAGCAATATCGTTGGGTTGCAAAATGATCCTCATTGCCCCCCTACTGGCCTCGACAGAAATGCTTTCCGTTCCTGCACCATTACCTTCTCGATCAGCCCTGGACTCTGGATCCAATTCCAGACCTACTGATTCATCAATCAGGCGGGCTGCATCAATCCTTCCAAACACTCCAGCTCACAGCTTGATTGCTCCACTTCCAACCTTAGCCAGGCTTCCCAGCATTTCTCTGGCAGTGCATGAGATTATTGTCTCCTCTCACAAGTCCACAACTAGAAAGACTTATGCTAGCAAATGGAAACATTTTTCTTGTTGGGCAGAGGCTAGGAATGTAGATCCTTTTTCAGCTCCAGTCCACGAAATTTTGGAGTTCGTAGCACAACTTTTTCATTCTGGGTCCGCTTCTGCTACAATCAGGGTTCAATTGGTGGCCATTTCTAACTTTCATGTTGGGTTGTCTAATTCAAAGATTATGTCTCATAAGCTCTGTAAAGCCTTTTTAAGAGAGACTACTCTCCTTAGACCTCCAGTGAGAGATCCCCCTCCTCCTTGGGACCTTAATTTGGTACTAACCTCCTTAATTATGCCCCCCTTTGAACCTGCAGCATCCTGCTCCATTAAGTTTCTATCTTGGAAAACACTTTTTCTGGTAGCTATTACTTCAGCCAGACGCGTCTCTGAATTTCACGCACTATGTGTTCGTCCTCCATATTTGTTTTTTCATAAGGACAGGGTTGCTCTGAGCACTAATCCCTCGTTCCTTCCGAAAGTCTGCTCAGAAAACAATTTAAAAAAATCTATAGACCTTCCTGTGTTTTTCCCTAACCACACCAACAAGGCAGAATACAAATTACACCAATTGGACGTTCATAGACAGTTACGTTTTTACTTGCATAGGACTAAGGATATAAGGAAGTCAGACCAACTATTCCTGGGCTGTAGGCAAACAAGGTCTCCCAGTTTCCAAAGTGACCTTATCCAGGTGGTTGTCTCACATTATTACTTTCATTTATCAGTTGAGAAACAAAGAGTTGCTTATCAAACCAAAAGGTCATTCTGCTAGGGCTTTGGCCGCCTCTGTAGCCTTCCAATCTAGGTTGCCCATGGGTTATCAGTTGAGAAAGAAAGAGTTGCTTATCAAACCAAAAGGTCATTCTGCTAGGGCTTTGGCCGCCTCTGTAGCCTTCCAATCTAGGTTGCCCATGGATTCTATCTGTGCAGCTGCTACGTGGGCAAATCCTTATACCTTTATTTCTCATTACAAGCTAGATATGGTCTCCAGGAGCAGAGTTGACTTTGGTTCCACTGTTCTGAAGAGTCTGTTCCAATGAGCCGCCCAGGATTGTAGGTGCTAGGGACGCTGTCCCAACCAGCAAGAACGAAGGCGAGATAGACAACTTAAAATAAAGAAGTTATGTACCTACCATAACGTTCCATGTTAGTTGTCTTCATCTCGCCTTCTTTCTTGCATCCCACCCTCCATCCCCCTGTCCTATTGGATCGAGAGGAGTTTTGGTTTCACTGGCTGAGTGTTCTCTGGCTTGTTTTCTCTACTGACTGAGAGAGTATGACAGGTATACTCAACCTGTTTGTTTGGACAGGTTGATTCTCTGGCTATGTCTGAGGTTAGCTATTACAAACGAGATCTGGGTAGCTAGCGCTAGGCATCATGGGATAAGGGGTAGCCTCGAGCCAGTAAACAGCTCTCGAGCTATAGAAGATGGCAGAGTCGGAGCCGAGGATCGGCTCCGATCCCAACCAGCAAGAAAGAAGGCGAGATGAAGACAACTAACATGGAACGTTATAGTAGGTACATAGCTTCTTTTTATTTTCCACATAGTTTAGTTCCAGTGTACATCTAAGTGCATTTACACATTCTAAGCTAGAAATGTAAGATGTGGGTACTAAGTTGTAGCATTTACAGAAATACACTGCTGTGTAAGGAAGAAACTCATTCTATTGTAAGCAGTTTGTTAGGATAGAGGTTACCATGAACAAAATATACGTCTAGATTTTTAGTTGGTCTGCTAGTAAAACAGGGTTAACAATGGAGATGAATAATGTTATTGGTTAATAGAGAGCAGAAGAGTCTTTGTGCAGAATGTATAGCGACTAGAAATAGCATGTGCTGTATATGTATTAAGAGCAACTGCGTATTTATGGAGAAACATGTCAGTAGTTAGTGACATCATGTTCAGACAATATGTACAGTATTTACAATATATCAATCTTTTTAAATAACAGGTGCAGCAGTGGTAAATAAACGGATACTGTAGGTCGTAACATGATAAGGTAGTTAACGGTGGTATCTAGTTATCCAGTTTCCCTGTAGCACCTACATTCATAAGAGCTTTTAGATACGTTTGTAAGTTTCTTCCTGAAAGTAAGGTATTCCACTTCTTTTCTAAGTTCTTTAGCTCGAAATTTCTAGTTTGCATGGACAATTTTACAAAAGCATTTTTTTAACTTGCTCTTTTTTTTTTTTTTAATTAAGATCCATGTAATGTAATTGTGCCATCTGTGCTTTCATGAAGGTCATAATGAGATGTTTTAATAAACCGTTTATTAGTGAAAAAAGGCAGTCACTAGAATTGATTAGCCTAAATGTAAAAGTGGAGAGAAATAATGTTGTCTTGCTGTAACAGGGAACCAATTGGCTTTCTTTGCAGTTGTGCATTGAATGATAGAAAGTTAGTAAAATGACAAATTTGTTTGCAGTAGATTAGTGTTATAAGCTGTGTCTGAAGTAGCTAGAGGATGGCAATACTCCAGTTCAGGGATTAGCACACTTGTTGCCCAGAGATGAACGTGACTCAGGGGTGGATGGTTTGAAGCTAAATAGCTGGCCTTAAACTGAGGACAAATTTAGCAGATTAACACAACTGTCGAGCTTTCATTGCATTTAATGGCACAGATAGTGTCCTAAGCATGTTAATAAAGGGTAAGGGCACACACACCAAGTAAGGAGAACGTGGGTAAGGGCACACACACCAGGTAAGGAGAACGTGGGTAAGGGCACACACACCAAGTAAGGAGAACGTGGGTAAGGGCACACACACCAGGTAAGGAGAACGTGGGTAAGGGCACACACACCAAGTAAGGAGAACGTGGGTAAGGGCACACACACCAGGTAAGGAGAACGTGTATTGAGGAAATAAAGTACAACAGAAAGAAACAGAACAAAGTGTGTTATAAGAGGAGAACATTTAAACAAGCAGTTATATAAAAATGGCTATTTTAAGGCAAGAAGTGCAGTAAAAGAAGAAGGAGACTCTCTGAAGGCAGAGAAAAGCACTAGAAAGCACCAAAGAATGAAGGGACGGTTTGTACCAATAACAGAATAGAGAGATCTGTGTGATAGTTGAATAGCATATAAATAGGCTGTGGCTAAACTCAGAGGACATGGTACAGGAGAATGATAGCACATACCTCCCTATACATTGTGTAAATGGTCCCAAAGAAGGAACTTGGCAGCCATCACATTGCAAACTCTCCTCTTACACATTTAATCTGTGTTACAAAAGACAAGTGTAATGCAAGCTTGGAATTAAAGTGCTGCTATAAGTTAAACTGTGAATTGAAGCCGGAAATGGCACTGTGGTAGGAACATAAAGACAGTTGAAGTGATTTTGTTCTTTAAGACACATTACATGGGCCATATTTTAAATGCTTGGGTTACCCAGACACATGTAATAATTGGAACACCCACAGAGATACCGTACTAAAAGGATACAAAACAATATGTCCCATATGGACCAACTCAAAGCCCTGTCACTGGTCTCTTTATCCTACAGACTGTTAAGCGGTGACCTGCGTCTGGCATACAAGGCATCCTCCAACCCACTGCTGATGGATTTACTGAACATCAGCAAGTCAAATCTCATAGGATTATAGTCATGAGAAATATTTAGTCTAGAGATCTAAACCTCTTTTGCAATATCAACAAAAAGGTTCAGAGGGATAGGGTTATCTCACAGAGGATACCACTGCTGTGGAACAGACTTCCCATCCACATAAAACAAGCTCATCCCTGTCCATATTCAAGTGCAGCTTGGATCTATGGATGGAAAACAGGAAATTTACCCCAGGGCTGCCCCCTGTATTACTAATGGAAAGAGGTAGCTCCTAAATGAATTAGCCCATGCATGGAGCCCCTCAAATTATCTGTGGTGTGATCCCAATTATTCTCACCATGGATAATACATAGTCATCAACCATTGAGATGGCTAAGACCAACCTAACACCAAATAGGGTATGTTAATTAGAGCACAAAAAGGGAAACTGGGTGGGCTTAGAATGGCCTGCAAGGTCAGCTAGTCTAGTGCTTACTTGTGAACCTATGTATCACTTTAAAAAATCAAGTCATAGAATTAGACCTTGTAGTGTGAGATAAATATTGTCTTAAGCACTACTTATGAGATTATATGCAAGAGTAAAAAGTTGAGGTTATTTGAAAGGGAAAAGCAACACCAAAGTGGGAACATGGTGTCAGAATTGCACCTTGTACTGTGAGACTCTGCTATTGAGTCTGTGTGAAGTCCTCAAACTATACAAAGTTCAGACACTTAGACAAAGGAAAAAATGTTAGACTCACAAAGTTTCAGGGGGAAAAACAAGCAAAACGAAAACTACATTTTGAAGGAGTAAGTACCTCTGCACCCCATCAGACCCCTGCTACTTGTGTGTGTGTATATATATATATATATATATATATATATATATATATATATATATATATATATATATATATATATATATACATGGGTTCACTTCAGAATCTTGAAATCTCAAAATCCTGAACTCAAAATCTCGAAAGCTCAAAATACTGAAAACTCATAATACTGAAAAACATACAGGACACTAACACTGACTATATTGTAGCAGGAATGCATACAGAAACAAAGAAAAGACAAACCATATCAGACTAAACCAACTGTAAGCAGGGGGGCAATCTCCCCTGCAACCCCCACACCGCCTGCTACTTAAATATGTCAACTCCGAGATCACACTTCACTACACTAAGATGAGTTATGTTGTAGTATAGTACTTTAAAAGGGAACATGACTAAGGTTACAACAGGCAGTCATGAAGCATGTAATGGTATGTTTGCCATTTTCTTCTGTGAAGTGCGATCTCAGAGTTGATATATTTAACTAGCAGGGGGTGTGAGGGTGCAGGGGGGCTTGAGCCCCTGCTTATAATAGTAGATGAGTAATATGTTTCTGTAAGTATTTCTGCTGCAATACTGTCAGCGTTGGTGCCCTGTATGTTTTTCAGTATTATGAGTTTTCAGTATTTTGAGCTTTCGAGATCAGGATTTTGAGATTCTGGATTTTGAGCTTTCAAGATTTTGAAGTGAACCTCTCTCTCTCTCTATATATATGTATATGTATATGTACACACACATATTTATACCAATTCCAAAAGCTCAGTTCAGTGGGGGAAGGGTATATTCCTGGTTCCCTCTTTACCACGATCTCGCCCATTGAAATACCAGCATTGTTTGATAATTTTCAAAAGCTTTAACCAGTACTTCAAGTACTCAAACTTTTGATATTAAACCCCAGCAGATAGACATTACTGTAGCATTAAATTAACATTTTCAGAATAACCCAGTCTAAACCTTGAAGTTATCTTTCATAGGCAGTATAGTTTGCACTTATTGACTAATGTCTTTGTTTTGATGTTATATTTTTACAGTATGACTAGCAAGTGGATACTTTTGGCAAGGTCTGCATGTTCAGTTAGGAAAAAAAAATATGTTTAGGTAAGTATGACACACAAAACAATGAAAAGACTCCATCCTACGTATAAGTTACAGAACACAAAGGATGGTAGAAGAGTGGAGGAGTGCTGTAATGACATGATAAAAGAGCTGGTGCTAATGGACATAGATGAAGGGTCCTGTAAGGGGTCCATGAGTTTCTTAAGGACAGTCACAGTGATGCTTTGATGTACATATTAAGTTAAAAAATGCAGCTGCTATATCAAGCACATGTAAACCGTAATAGGAGTAAATCCTTGTAGCTTAAATGATTAGGCAAGCAACTTGCAATTGCATAATACGGTTATCAGTCCAGGTAATTGCTGAATTAACTGCAGGATGTAGTAGGCTGAAATACAAAGAAGTGCATTTACGTACAGCTACAAACCTTGCTACCATGTACGCAGAGCATTTAGTACTGAGTGAAGCCATATAAAATCACATCTTACAGAACAGTTTCAATGTACGGAAAGAAAATACATTGAGAAGGCTGCCAAGCAACTGCAATGATGTTCAAAAGTTACAGTGTTCTCATCAATAACTACATCAGTTCAAAGGTTTTGAACAAAGTGTTTAAATGTACAACAGAAAGTGTATTAGTAATAAAGTTTAAAATGCATTGGGACATTACATGCTCAATAGTACACAGGTATAATCACAGTAACTACAACTAATAAAACACTGATGCATCAACATTGTAAAGAACCCTAGGAGAGTGTTACATACCATAATTATTCTTTCTCTGTGCAGTTATCCCAGAGGGAAGGAGAGAACCAAACCAGGATTAGTTTGACCACTCTGTTCTAAGGACGTTTTATTTAAAATACAAACATTATACTAACAGTGGTTTGCATCTTGCCAAAGACAAGTGCATGTGGTCCTTGGAGCTGCCAGATGTGCACCTGCTCCTCCAGTAGGTGTCAGCAATCCCCCCCAGATAAATGAGTCTGCTGTTCTCCTTTTTTGACTACTTCAGAGTCCAAACAGTTAGTCCATCTTGGGACATAGTCAGGGCTTTATCCCTGTATGCCATGGAGCTGATTCTCACTGGCATTTCTAACTGTGTAATTTTAGATTGTAATTTCATTGTAGTTATCAGTATGAGCTTTGGCTGTAATGCCGCAGCATAGAAGAAATTTCAAAACTGATGTTAGCATCATCTTATGTCTGTTATACCTCTCGTGAACATAGGATTCATAACGGATTTTCACATCATTCTTAATGCCATAAGTAGTTTGGCAAATAATACTAGAAAAAAGGTTCCCCTTCCACCTGAAACCTTGCTGACTGCTGTTTTTGACTATTACTTTCTTGTCTGATTAACCTGTTTGATGTTCTTCGTGTTTCACTGTTGCAGTCATGACCTGTGGGTTATCCCCTGCTGTGGTAGCCCTCGGCCGGCCCGAATACCAGAGTCAGTGTTTTTGTGTGCCGGCTGCTGTTGCCTCTAGTCTGATGTCAGGTCGCCAGTACTATAAAGCAAGGCAGCTGACGTCATTACATCAGTCTTTCTTGCCATGGAGCCCATAGCAGAAGCAGTTTGCACAAGTGCCGATCAGTTGCTACCAGAAGTCGTATTTCAGAAGAAAACGTCTAAAGCTAAGTACTCCGTTGGGGACCCTTTGTTTTTGCTCAAACCGATGTCTCACCTGTGGAAAGCAGATCCCACACTGAGACTTTCACGGGTTTAGGCCCAGACCACGACGTCCCTCGTTGCTGGTTCTGTGCCCTCTTTAATGCGAGAACCATTCACCATAGAGCTCTTTTTGTAGACAGTTATTTTCGTATTCCGTCTTCGAATTCCGATATGGCGTCCATCAGCCAACAATCCGCCGACATTCCGAAAAAAACATAAAGATAGAGACAGGCCTCACAAGGCTAGGCCTTCCGACAATGCTTCCACTAAGCAAGTTGTCAGTTCTTCGGAATTCAGTGAGGCGCTTTTGCAGCTCTTGATGCCCAATTCGCTTTCTACGCAGGCCTCTGCTGAGACCCTTTCAGAGTCCGATATGTAGAAGAAATCCACTTCATCTTCCAAGCCTTTGGCTGTCTCTGCCTCGGTTGGGTCCGGAGCCGCGATGTAGGCACCAGCTTCTGAGGAGGCTGCTCGCACTACTGATTCTAGAGAAAAAAATACAACTTCTCTTCCGACTACCGTTTCTCAGAGACCGATAGATTCTCTCAGGCCTCGAAACCAGGCCACTCCTAGGAAATCTGCTTTTAGCCACCATCTTGCTACTGCTCCCCCTCCCCAAGCTTAAATGCTTAAAATGACAGAGGATCTCATCTCCCTTATCCGAGGTACTCAAGTCCCCTCTCTTAAAAGGAAAAGGGTTCCTTCTCCAGAAATTATGACAGACCAGGAATCTGAGGAGTCTGACTATTCTACCTTTGAAGAGGAACAACAACCCTTAACTGTTTATGAGGATTAAGATGCAGAGGAATCCATCCACTCTGCCTCCTCTCCAGAGGACCTCTCCTTCAGGGAAACTCTTCACTTCCTCAGGGAACATTTCCAATGGGAATCTCAGGACCACCCACAGTCAAAGAAACGACTTGGAGAGTTTCTGGACCTGCCCCAGCACAGACCCCTGGCCATCCCACCTATTCTAGAAGTGGTGGATGATGTTTTCCTTGGATCCAGTTTAGCCCCTGATGCCCTGCCTCCTGCTCCAGCTAAACTTGACAGGTACTACAGAGTACCAGATTCTCACAAATACCTGTAGAGGAACCCTGCTGCAGACCCCGAGGTCATTACACAGGGACGCAAAGGAGCTAAGACTAGTTCTGCCAAGAATCCTCTTCCTTCTGACAAAGACTCCAGAGTGCTGGACATATGGGATAAGAAAGTATACATTTCTGCAACCTTAGTTATCAGAACACACAGTTGTCAGTTTCATATGTTAAAATATCAACAACACACTTTGGAACAATTAAAACAGAAGATTGCTACCTCTCCTGATGGTGCCAACTCAAAAGGGCTGGCATAATTAATACACTCTGCTTGTCAAGTGGCCAAACACTCATTACAATGTGGATATGATGCCTTAGAAGCCTCTAGCAGGGCAGCAGTGTCAGGATCTGTTTATTAGAAGACATGCATGGCTGAAGGAACAACCTCTCCCTGATCATGTCAAGTCTAAACTTATTGATGCACCTCTAGACAAGGAATGCCTGTTTGGGGAAAAAGCAGAAGAGGTACTTAAAAAGATGGAAGACAAAGCTAAATCTATGCAAACAGTAAAAGATTTCTTTCAGGTTCAGCAACCCAGATTCAGCAGGAAATTCCCCTATAAGCACTGGGCATTCCCTGCACCCATCAGACAGGGCCAAAGTAAGCCCCGCAGGGACAGGACTTCCAGGCCCCTATCCCAGGGTCAGCAAAGAAGAAAACAATGGACCACCTCTGCCTCTAAGGCAGGGAGCTCTAAGCCAAGCTTCTATGGTAAGCACTCACAATGACTCACCCTTCCCCCTCTGCCATCCTTTCACTCATCTAAAACTAGGAGGAAGGCTCACCCTCTTCAAGGACAATTGGGTCTCTATAACCAAGGACCAATGGGTATTAAAAATCATTTTTCAGGGATACAGATTCTTCTTCATCAAACTCCCAATTCTAAGAGGGTACCCAGACCTCCCCCCAAACCAGTGGACAGAGGCATTAAAACAGGTAAAAACCCTAATATCCCAGGGGTCAGTAGAAACTGTCCCTCCGGATCAAACAGGAAAAGGCTTTTACTCCAGACTGTTTCTTGTTCCCAGAAAAGAGGGCACTTGGCACCCCATCCTGGATCTGTCCATACTGAACACCTCCTTGGTGGTCTCCAGATTCAAAATGCTAACTTTGCAGCAGCTCCTGCCTATGCTCGCACAAAATGCTTGGCTGGTGACACTAGACCTAAAAGATGCCTACCTCCACATCCCCATCAGGGAATCATGCAGAAAATTCCTGCGCTTCAGAGCAGGCAATCAGCGATTTCAGTTCTCTGCACTGCCCTTTGGCTTACCTACTGCTCCCAGACTATTGACCAAATGGTTGGCCCCAGCTGTAGCATTTTGCAGACAGAGAAATATGCAGATTTACCCTTACCTGGACGACTGCCTCATTCAGGCGAACCGCAAAGAAAAGTTGCTCCATGATCTTCTCTTTGTCAAATAACTCCTAGCTTCCTTAGGGTTCACTATCAATGAGAAAACAATCAAAGCAAAACCCCACTAAGAAAATTGTTTTCCTGGGAGCTGTGCTAGACACAGCTACCCAAATGGCCTTCCTATCCCCAGAAAAGCAGAGTTTCCTGCCCCTCTACTTCACCCAGCTGGCTTCCAGAAGTCACCTCAGTGCGAGAAAGTTCCTGCAAGCCCTGGGATACATGGCATCTTGCATCCTTCTCATCCCTCTCGCCAGGATTCACATGAGAAAGCTCCAGTGGTACTTAAAGAACCATTGGTGTCAGCACTCTCAGTCGCGAGAGACCAGACTCCCACTGATCCTTTGCATAAGGGACAAATTTCTCTGGTGGTCCAAGGCCTGTGCCATGAACAAGGGTCTTTTCTTCATCCTCCGCCCTCCAGCCAGACAGTCACCACCGACGCTTCAGACATAGATTGCGGCACTCACCTAGCAGGCAGGTGTACCCAAGGCCTTTGGAATGCCCAGCAGCTCAACTTGCACATCAACCAGAAAGAAATAATGACAGTGCAAAACGCTCTGACTTCCTTCCAACCCCATCTCATGCCAGGGGTCCTCCTTGTAAAACAGACAACACCACAGTAATGTGGTACATCAACAAACAGTGGGGCATCAAATCTTACCCCCTGTGCAGGATAGCCATGAGTCTGTGGCTTACAGCCACCTCCATGTGGCTACACCTAATTGCCCAATACTTAGCAGGGATCAACAACACACTGGCAGACCACCTAAGCAGAAACTTACTGGACCCCCATGAATGGCAGCTCCACAGAGAAATCTTTCTGCAAATCACCCAGGAGTGGGGGACCCCAGAGGTGGACCTCTTTGCCTCACACCTCAATCACTAGCTGCACAAGTTTTGCACCAGGGAGTATCACCTCCTAGCATAGGTTCATACTAGGCTATCTGCCCTAGGGCATTTATAAGCCTAGCCAGAGTGTGTTTGGCTTTCGCCACCCATTTTAAATTAATTTTGCTATGCCCTTTTTCGAGGTTAGTATACTGTGCCTCTGTCTAACAGTGACAAAGAAGTGATACCCAGGGTAAACCTACGATTCCCCCATCCACTCATCAGGATTCCTCTTGAAGAGAGTCATTGAGGGACTCTGCCTAACCTGGACTGGGATTTTATTCCAGAGTGAAGGGAGCCTCTGGGTTATGAATCTGTCCCTCCAGGATGTCCTATTTATTTCAGTGCTGAGGTTAAAGTCTCTCGAGCACGTAGCTCGATGGGATTTGGATTTTCTGAGGTGCAGCATGTCCATTAATTCCGGATTGGACATGACTTTATACATCAAGCACAGATCGCCTCTGAGCAGGCGGTATGCCACTGAGTAGAGCTGGAGTTTCTTTAACCGGGCAGCATATGGCATCTGTTTGAGCCCTTTGATCCTCTTGGTGAGGTACTTTTGGGGTCTTTCCATTTGCTACAGGTGTCTGGTAAGGTACATCCCAAAAGGGGCATTGTACTCAATTATGGGCCTGATGAGGGATGAGTAAAAAGGCACGATGACCATGGAAGGTGGATGCCTTCACCTTCCCCTGGAGCTCCCTTTTTGTGTCCGTATACCCTCCTCTGCCCCTTCTTCCCAAAGTTCTGATCAAAATAAGAGAGGAGAGACCAAAGGCCATTCTCATTGCTCCAGATTGGCCCAGACAACATTGGTACCCCTTACTATGCAGTCTGACCTTGCAGCCCCCCAATCTGCTTCCGCTAAGGTTAGACCTCTTGACCCAGTAGAGGGGGAAGGTACTGCACCCAGACTTGCAGACTCTCAAACTTTCAGCATGGTTCATACACTAAAAACTAACAAGAAGGCAGAGGTAAGCAGACAGGCCCTGGACATCATCACAGAGGCCAGAAGACCCAGCACAAGAAAATCTTATGCAGGAAAGTGGAAAAGATTCTGCTCCTGGAAACAATCAAAAGGGGACAGTACCTTCCATCCGTCTCATCCTGGATTACTTAGCAGAGTTGCTCAATAGTGGCCTCTCCTTCTCCTCTATTAATATCCATGCCTCGGCCATCTCCGCCCATTATGATTCAGACCCACCCCTCTTCTCTCATCCTTTGATTAAGCAATTCCTCAGAGGGGCTTCTAATATCAGGCCTCCCAGAAGACCTCCTACTCCACCCTGGGACCTGAATTATGTGTTAGAGAAAGTAACCTTACCTCCTTTCGAACCTGCCGCTTCAACAGAATTGAAATACCTCTCCTGGAAAACTGCCTTCCTACTAGCTATCACCTCAGCCAGAAGGGTCTCAGAACTTCAAGCTGTCATGGCTGTCAAGCTCTTCATAATTTTCCATGCAGACAGAGTCTCCCTGAGGACTAATCCCTCCATTATGCCCAATGTGGCATCTGATTTGACCCTTAATCAGGCCATACACTTTCCCACCTTCTTTCCCTATCCTCAAAACAAGGGGAAAAGAATTTTCCATTCACTAGACATGCACAGACAACTCAGATACTATCTGGACCGTACTAAGCCATTCAGAAAAACTGACCAGCTTTTTGTAAGCTTTGCCCCAGGGGCAGAGGGGAAGCCCATCTCCAAACAAACCATTTTCAAATGGATATCACAATGTATCCTTTTTTGCTGCAAACTACATGGGAACCCATCCCTAGGTCAATCCGTGCTCACTTCACTAGGCCAACCTCCACTTCCACTGCCTTCTTCAGAAGAGTACCTACCAGGGACATATTGGAAGCGGCCACCTGGACCTCTGTCCATACCTTTACAAAGTATTACCACCTACCTCTCTTTTCGAAGTCTAAGGCAGGGTTTGCCTCTGCAGTTCTGCAGGGCCTCCTGACCCATACCTAGGACTCTATTTACCCTTCCACCCTTTAGCTCAGCTTTGAGAATCCTCCCACAGGTGATGACTGCAACAGTGAAACATGAAGAACATAGTACAGTTGTGTACACTTGCCATAAATGCAGATGTTTGAGTGTATTCACTGTTGCAGTCTTGGTTTCCCTCCCCCCATCCCCCTTTTCACATCTTCCCCTAGGGGGACACATCCTTCCCATGGTGGCTCTTCGCTACCAGGTCCACTTCTCTCTTTTTCCTTGTGCTTCTGATGGATTAGGGCAAGAAAAACTGATGTAATGACATCGGCTGCCTTGCTTTATAGTACTGATGACCTGATGTCAGACTACAGGTGACAGCAGCCAGCACACAAAAACATTGACGGTATTCTGGCCGGCGGAGGGCTACCACAGCAGGGATAACCCACAGGTGGTGACTGCAACAGTGAATACACTTGAACATCTACATTTATGGTAAGTGTACACAACTGTACTTTCTGCCCAACTGTGACTTATGCATGCACAAGTCACCCCTTTAGGTTGATCTTCTGTTTCCTTAGGGGATTAGTACCTCAGTTCCATTGCGTAAATGCCAGTGAAGCGTGAGAGTTGTTGAGTAGCTGTTGGCTCAGTCACAGTACAGAAAGATGATTTCTGTTGTATGTTGTACTGTTAAAGGAAGGAAGATACTGTGGATTACGGTTTTTGTATGATGCAAATTGAGCCCTGGTATTTGGCCTAGTGTGGTAACCTTTTCAGCACAGTATGCTGCACCTGGGACTAAACTTTGGACACTGCCAGATAGCAAATTTGGGAAATCCCACACTCTCCTGTTTCCAAGAGGGACACCAGATCATTGGTTGTTTTGATTTGTTCTCTCTAGCCTGCCTATCAGCCCTTAGTGGCTAGTAGAACATTCAGGCACTGTGAATATTTACCTGGACACTTACACAAGTTTGCTTTTAATATGTCAGAACAAGCAGGGCATGCTGTGGGCAGGAGTAAATTTACTGATGCAGGTTAAGCTGTGAATATCTCTGGGCAGATGAGGTATATTGCTCAATAATACTAGATTCTGATATTTTATTTTTTCTTGTTAGTCATCTTCAGGTAGATAAAACTGCTTTAAATGTACTCTGAATGAGACAGAAATGTTTTTGACATTTGTCTGTGCTTTTAAGGTAGTTTAAACATGAATTTTAGTATGGAAGATTCTATTGTCATGATGCCTAGGAAATATGATAATATAGTCGACATGAATATATTAAAGATCCATTTGTCCTTGTGTCAGGAGATTTTAGTACAGAAAGGACAAGTGTTCTGCAGTGTTCTCATTAACGTTTAAAATACAGGTTCTACAGTGGAATCTTTGAACCATTACATTGTTGCTGGATGTTATGATGGGGTTAGAAAACAGGTGCAATGTTAGAGCTGATGGATTTACCTGTATCCTGGAATATCTGCTTTTCGGACTTCTGACCTGTGCCTTTCAAGAAGGTTAATGAGCATCTGTATTACATCTTGGAAAAATAAATGCAAGATAAAAGCACGTTGTAGGGGAGTGATAGGTTGGAAAGGCATTTAAAAAGTGCACTGTGTACATTAGAAGTCAGGTACGGGGAAACTGAAAAAAAAATAATGTGTATAGACTAAAAATAAGAATAAGATCACAGTATAAATATTCAGGGATGTGTATGGGGTAGGTGAGGTAATTGAGTGGATAGGCTGATTAAAGCAAATTTTTCACTAAGATAATGGTGATTGAATCTGCTGAACAGTCTTATCAAGGAGGTGTTGGGTTTAAAAATGGTGGGAAAATTCAAAATCTTATATCAACAAACTTAAAGGAGTTTTAATGAAGATGAAGCAGAGAATACAGAACACTGGCTAACTGCCAAAAGTTGTTCCAGTTGGGAACGAATTGTTAATGTGCAACAAGTAACTCTTCTAGGCGGTCAAAGTTTGTTTTTAAAGGTTTCCTTTAAACATTTCACATAAAAATGAAAAAGTCTTCAGATGTATTATTTAGAGTGTTTGTGTGTAGCAATTATACATACATATATATATATATATATATATATATATATATATATATATATCTATTATATGTATGTAAAGCTAATAAAGCATCAATGTCATTGTAAAGGATTTGCATATCTTAATTATCCTTTCTCTGTGAAGTTGTCCCAGAGAAGGGACAATCTGAGCAAGATGTTATATTTTCAAGTTCAGAATAGTTTTTAAAGCTTGGCATTTTCCATTATTTAATTGGTGCTGGCATTTATCTCGCATTGGGATGATGTTCATTATACTTAAGTTATACAGTATGACAAATTATTAATTGCACATACATGGACCCAATGATACAAGATTGAATTCTGGTCTCACAGAAGGGTTCCTAGCAGGAGTAGCTGAGTATCAAGGTTCAGCTCCTAGCTTAGTCTTGTTCATACTGATAATGGACATCACTGGCAAACTGGTTGGAGAGGGACAGGTCAACAAAGCTGCTGTATGCAGATAATGGGGCATTAGTAACAGCCTGCAAACAGAAACTTCAACAAGTGGTAGGTAATGGAATGCAAAAGTGAAGGCACATGGGATGAAACAGAGTACAGGCCAAACAGCCGTCATGCCAGTAAATGTGGGGAATCAGAAGAAGCTGAAAATTGATGTAGAAAAGAAAACAGTGGAACAGGTTAACCTCTTCAAGTGTCTGGAAGATGTGGTTGAGGAGAAGGGAAGTCTGAATGAAAACATCAAAACTAAAATCTTGGGTATTGCAGCCATTTGGCAGAGTGTCATTTGGTAATGTGTGATAGAAAAATGCTAAACAAGCTGAAAAGTAAAGTGTGCAAAACAGTGTTATGACCATTGCTTGTATGTGGCACAAAAGCTTTGTCAGTAAAGACAGCACAGCTGAGGAGACTTGAGGTGAGGGAAATAAAGTGACTGAAATAGGTAGAAGGATGCACACCATGGGACAGACAAATACGTAAGGAGTATCATAACAGAAGCCAGAGTAGCACTAATTGCAGAGAAGGTGAAGGAGCACAGATAAGTGGGCCACTTACATGTACAGGAAAGCAGATGATGATTTGGTAAAGAATATTTGGGATAACTGGAAAAAAGCAAGTAATGGTGAGGGCTTCCAGTGAAGGAATGGATGGGTTGAGTGAGAGAGGACCAGCAACAGGCAGGCATAACTCTCAAAGAAGTTAGGATAGTGGTTGTAAATTGAGAGAGGCGGCAATAATTGACATGACACCCTAACCGCATGTAGAAATGAGAAAAATGGGGTTAATGATGAAATATGCATAACTGGCAATATATATTCAAATTCAAATGGTTCAGTATGGTTTGCATAATGGAGTAACTTTATAAACTGAATAAGTACTGGAGAATATGTTAAAGTGCTATCCATATGGAAACAATACAGTTATGTATATAATATATTTATTTATTTTATTTTATTTGCATTAGTTAACTGGAGTATTGGGCAAATTTGAAAATGGACTGATTTTTGTCATACCCTAGAAATTACAGAAGCAAACTATAGCTGGTTACATCAAAACATAGTAACAGATTACATTGATAATGTTGCTAAAGAAACATGGAAGACATGCTTGTAGATTAAAGAATAGTTTTCTAGATTATGAGTTAGCTGTCAGGCTCATTAAATATATGCATGCAAATCTATTGTTATAAAGTACCTTAGGTAGGCTGTAGGTTCTTGCTTTCTCCTTTCATGATGCTTGTGCATATGAGTGGCTGTTTGATTTAAATTATTGAGTGTGTTCAGAAGTTAAAATATGTGAAAAATTAGGTATGTGTAACTCTTGGTGTAGGTTTAAACAGAAATGTTATAATAGTGATCATATGAGAGAGCAATTCTTATATGAATTAGAACAGAATATGGTGAAGTAGTAACCCAACGGAAATGACAAAACTGCAAGATCTGCATCCTGTAATATAAATGTAAGCTCTGTTATCCTGTTTTCATGAGACTTTTGCACATTGTAAGGACATTTGAGTGGAACTGTAGAGATAATGCAGAATATGATGAATATAGCATCATTCATGGATTTGTTGTATCTATCAGTACAGATGTATTGCAGGAAGAAGCAATGATGGATTAGTCAGGATTACGTACTTAGTGTAATGATGTAGAATTTAGTAGAATTTAGCCTTGTGAATAATTTATAAACATTAAAAAAATGTGTGTGTGTATATATATATATATATATATATATATATATATATATATATATGTGTGTGTGTGTGTGTGTGTGTGTATATATATATATATATATATATATATATGTATATATACACATACATACACACACACACACACACACACACACACACATACTCGTGTGTGTGTGTGTGTGTGTGTGTGTGTGTGTGTGTGTGTGTGTGTGTGTGTGTGTGACAATTACATATAAGTATATAAAAGTAATGTGGTACTGAGAGTAATTTATCAAACTCAAGTACAGTTGTAAAGGAAAGCCCCCCCCCCTTCCCACCTTATTAGTGTGTGCTACCTGTAACTCTGCCCCTGCCCCTAACCCTTACTCCACTCCAACACCTACCTTAGTTCTGTGCACATTTTCTGCAATTTTTACTGTGTCATAGACATCATTGTTAAAAAGTCATTGAATTACTATTTTTTCCTGTTGTACACATGGCTGCTTTTAATTGTTCACCAGAACCTTTGTCTCTGGTTTAAAGTATGACTTTAGTTTCCTTCATGAAATGACCCATTACACTGTATCAAGAAGCAGCTGTTGACTGGGGTGCTTGCAGCAGCTTTCAGCTAACTGGTTTACTTAACATGAACACAGCATAAAAGAAAACATGCATGTACTTGCCAGGGAGATAGCAAGCAGGGTTTGATGCAAATGCTGACCGTGGGATCTCTTCTAGGTAGGTGGTATAGAAGTGGTACATATAAACGCAGGCCATGGAAATCTAGGATGTGGGCATCACCATAAAAACTGGTATGTCTTACACATGGAGAAATACCAGCAGACAAAGTGCAAAACTGTTGAATGCGACTGCTTGATAAGCTTAGACAAAAATCCTCTGTATTATATTAGCTGTGTGCAGAGAAGCATTTTTCCAGGAGTTTGTACATTTGGGCATCTTTGGCTTCTGTTTGTGTAGATTGTAGTGTGTTTTAACTGCACACTTATTTTCTCTGGATCCTGCTCCACTGCTATAGGTGTATTTATTGTTTCAGACACCAATGTAGTTCATAACTATTAGCGACTATGATTAGGTCTATATAGCCAGTCGTATGCCTTATAATTCTTATTTTGTATATATACATTTTTTGACAGAGCAGCATTTTGTCCAACCCAGAATTCTTTGCGGTTCTTTAGATGTCATACCCTGTGGTAATTTCCGTCTTACATAAGCAGTGTGTAGTTGCATTTCACTGGACAGAATTTTTTTTTCTGCAGCCCCCAGTGTAGGAACATGTGGTGTAGGTTTTCAGTATTACATAGCTTACTGAAAAACAGGAGTATAGTAATAAATTCATAGTGTATAGCTGGACCAAGTAAGGTGCGAGTATGACAAAGTGTCAGCATGAATAAAAGATGCTTAGTATGAAAACGCAAATGTAGATACTTACATGCAAATTATATAATGATATCCCTGATCTGCTTTGCACCAAAATGTACCAGTTTTAGGAACTTTAGATGTCGTTTTGAAGTGAAATGTTACAGGAGGATCTCAGACCAGAGACCTTTGCAGCAACATATATAGTTTATGTTCCTGAATGTGTGACAAGACCACTGTTTTCTGCTATTTCTTCTTAGTCAGATAACTATGAGATAGAAATGTGTTATAATCAGACAGCTACAATGAATTAAAGGAATTAAGAAACAATCTAAACGTTTAAAATCTGAAGTATTTAGCATTAAGCTTTGCTCAACTTTAGCAGTTAGTGCAAAGGACTCAAACTATGAGTTAAGTGCTACTTCCTGTGGTGCAGGGTTTGATTCTCATAACCTTTATTTGCCAGCTGCATGATCTTGAGCAAACTGGGGCAGTTGGGAATTTGGGCTAGGCTCCTTAATGCTCTCCTGGACTGCATGCTTAGTAACTACCTGTGAACCTAGGTAGATATTGCTTTTTTACTTCTTGAAGGATTAACCAGTGTGCTGCAACCACTTTTCTTCTTTGTCACCATTTTAAATTAATGATGATAAAAGTTGTGTTGCGGTAAGTATAATGCTCAGCTGCAGTTAAGAATATGTGTTTGAGCAGGATAACATTTGGTATACTTCCTAGACAGGATTGCTGCATGTGTCTTATTCTTGGCTCTGTCACTGCACACTTGATATTGCAGTCATTTTATTTGTTCTGTGCTTGAAAAGAGCAGAAAGATTTCTATAAAATACACATGCGTATTTGTGCATATTTGCGTTACACAGTGTTCTTGCCACCAAGTAAAAACAGGATTGCTTGAAATGTTTTGTCTTGAACATTGACATGGACCCAGTTGCATTTCACTATTGGATTAGTCATGAGTTTCATTCTGTTAGCCCTGTGTAATGAACCATAAAATGAGAATTTAAAATAATTTCTCATCTTTCTGGTTTGATAGTAAACAAGCTCATGTAACTGTTTATGGACTGGACATTTTTGCAGCCAGCTTGGCCAGTTTCATCATTTCAGAATATGCCCCTCTCTTGAATAAAGTCTTCTATAAAAAATTACATCTCCTGCATCATCCTTTCTTGTCCTGTACTATTTATTGTTTTCAGAAAAGTGCACAGTGTTGTCGCAGTTCATTTTACAGAATTTGATAATCTGAAGTAGCAGAAGATGGGTGACAGGGTGGTGCTGTGCTTGGTTTTGCTGCCTTGCAGAACTTTGTTCTCTGGATCAGGTTCCTGATTTTTTTCTCTAGTTCAAGTTCCTGATTTTCATAGCTTCGGGTTCCTGATTTGTTCTTTGGTTCAGGTTCCCGACTTGTTCTTTGGTTCCCGATTTGTTCTCCAGTTCTGGTTTCTTCTGTTGGTATGCTAGCGTTGGAGAGTCTGCACATCCTGCCTTGTGTTTTCTGCTGTAGACATTGTACATGGGACTTCAGTTTCCTCTCTCATCCCAAATCTATTCTGCTAGGTGAATTGGTGATCCTTTGAATTGCTCATAAGTTTCTTGTGATGTTTGTGTTTATGTATCTCTGTGTGCATGGGGGCATGTGATGAAATTTGGGATTCTACCATATAAACTTTTTTTAAGAATACGCTTCAGCCTCCTTGGAACCCTGAACAGATGGAGTATACAAGAGAATAAAAAAAAATGTATGATGTACATAATGAAAGTTACAATTTTTACAGTTTTTAAGTGGATATGCCAAAGGATCATTTTCCATATTTTTAGCATTTAGTGTTTTGGGATAAAGAAGAGAGATTATGTAGTATCCAGATAACAAACTGAAGTAAGATGTGTATGCTGAAACAAGTGCAAACCCTTTAACTTCCTTGGTTGCTATGTCTTTACACTTGAATTTGCTCCATTTTTGTGTTTTTCTTTAATTGAGTAAGTACTTTTGCCTTGTGGCACTACATATAGTACCCTGTAATTTGTCAATACTATTGATCTATTCATCATCATCATCATCATCATCATCATCATCATCATCATCATCAGCAGCAGCCCCCTTTTTCCCATTTTTTCTACATGGGTTTGGGGTATCGTGTTAACTGTCGCCAACTCTCTCGATTCAGTGCTACACTCCTGCCTTCTTCAACACTCATGCCTGACTGTCGCAGATCTTCTTTCACACAATCCATCCACCTCTTTGCTGGATGTCCTTGCTTCCTCTTACCTTCTTCCTGTCTGTCCCAAATCTTCCTCGCCAGATCGTCGTCTTCTTTTCTACACATGTGCCCAAACCACCGTAATCTGTTCTCTTTGATCTTTTCTGCAATTGGAGCTACTTTGGCTTCTGCTCTTATGTCCTCATTTCTTCATCTGTCCCACAGTGTGCATCCTGCCACCTTTCTCAGGCACTTAATTTCCATCACCTCTAGCTTTTTCAACTGTTCTGTCTTTACTGCCCAGGTTTCTGTAACATACAGTAGTACTGGTCGCACCACTGTCTTGTACACCTTGCTTTTCAGCTTCTTTGGCATTCTTCTGTCATAGACTACACCTGATACTCTGTGCCAGTTCACTGCAGCCCCTCTGATTCTAGCTTTGACCGCTTCATTCAGACTACCCTTCTCCTCAGCCACCCCGCCCAGATACTTGAAGCTGTTTACTTGTTCCACCATCTTCCTTTCTATCTCTGTTCTCAGCTTCTTCTGATCGCCCCTGTTTGCTGCCATTACCACCATCTTATCTGTGCTTATTTTCATCCATGTGCCTTCAGATTTGCATTCCATTCTCCTATCCTTTGCTGAAGTTCTAGCTCAGAGTCTGCCTGTATTGCCATATCGTCTGCTTACAGCAGCTTTGTTGATCTACAACCTGTTTGCTAATGTAGTCCATCACCAGTATGAACAGCAATGGGCTGAGAGCTGAACCCTGATGTACACCCACTCCTACTGGGAACCCCTCTGTGAGGCCAAACACTATTCATACTTGAGTCACTGGGTCCTTGTACATAGCCTGCACTAATTCTTCCAATGTTTCCAGGACTTCAAACTACTACAGTATTGCCCAGATTAGCTTTCTTGTGACCTTGTCATATGCTTTCTGCAAGTCTAGGAATGTCCAGTTGGACTCTCTCCTCATTTCTAGCTTCTTCTCAAGTATCTGTCTCAATGCAAACATCAGGTCAATTGTGCTGCATCCTGATCGGAACCCGAACTGTTCATCTCCCATCTTACATTCTACTACTCTGTGTATCCGTTTATCAGTCACTCTCTCCAGAACGTTCATGCAGTGTAGTAGGAGTTTGATACCTCTGTACTGCCCAATTGTGGATGTCCCCTTTGTTCTTGTACACTGGCTTGAGTATGCTTATTCTCCAATCTGGGATATGACTTTCAATCCACACTGCTTTGAGAACCCTCAGGAGCCATTTCTCCCCTATCTCACCCAGCATCTTTATCATATCTGATGTCATCTCATCTGAGCCTGCTGCTTTCCCTGACTTCATCTTCCTTAGTGCTGTTCTGACTTCTTCTAAGGTGGGCTCCTCTTCTTCTGTAATTGTAGGCTGTATCTGGGGCAGTACAGCTTCTGTGGGGTTTTCTTTGTTCAGAAGCTGCTGGAAATACTCCTTCTATCTGCCTTTGACGTCCTGTGGATTGGTAAGCAGGTTGTTGCTGGCATCCCTTATGAAGGGTGTCTGACTATCTTCTTTATCTTTCTGTCTTTGCCTTGCAACCTGACATAGTTTCTTTGTGCCCCTTACTGAGTCACTTTCCAGAAGTTGGTAGAGTTCCTCCAATGCCTTATTCTTTGCTATTGTAACGTCTTTCTTAGCTTCTTTGTTATCCAACCAGTAGTCCTTCCTAGCCTGGTCAGTATTTTCTATCTCCCATTTCTTCCTGCGCTCCTTCTTTCTTTTGATGACTTCCTGGACTTCTGCATTCCACCACCAGTTTTTCTTATGTACCTTATTTCCATACCTGGCTCAGCCACATATCTTTTCTGTAGTCCTAACACATGCTGCCACTCCTCTTCAACTCCACCTATTTCCCCCTCTTCTTGGGATGCTAGAGCCCTGAGTAATTCCTTGAACTGCTGTACTTTCTTTCCAGTCAACTTCCAGGTCTTCAGCCTGGCCTCTGTTGACCTTAGAGCCTTCTCTGACCACTGCTTGCAGCTGATTCTGGCCACTAATGGTTTATGCTGTGGGCCAACTGTTTCACTGGAGATGACTTTGCAGGCATGGATTCTACCCCAGTCCATTTTTCTTACTAGGAGGAAGTCTACCTGAGTTGCATGTTGGTTACTCTTGTATGTGATCTTGTAACTGTCTGTCTTTCTGAACCATGTGTTGGCTACTATCAAGTCATTTGCCAGAGAGAAGTCTAGAGTGGCTTCTCCTTCTTTATTCCTGTTACCCCACCCATGTGGACCCAGGAAGTCCTCATATCCTGTTCTGTCTGTCCCGATATGTGCATTCAAGTCACCCATTATCAACACCAATTCATGTTGTCCTGCTTTATGTAGTAGGTACTGCAACTGCTTTCTGAATGCATTCTTTTCCTCACTATCACAACCCTGCTGTGGGGCATATACTGATATTATGAATAATGCCCTATCATTACACTTTTGGAATAAGAGAAGTACTTGGAATGGATTTTTTTTTTTGTAACAGCACCACACTTAAGAGCATTTACTTCTGTAAAGGCTGTGTTTTGCAGATCACTTACCTAGTAACAGTATTATCTATTTTGAGAGAATGACGTAACTTTGTAATGTTATATTATTAATGAGACAGACTGGGAATTTTGTACTCAAGAATTAAGTGTTCTCTTCTTTAACTATGTACGCTGATCAATATGAGACTTGCTACACGTAAAATCCTCCTTCAACCTACTTTTGTCTCTACCTTGTTTTCTTTGGCAGCGTCCAGCCACAGACAGTGGGTGCCCCATACAACAAAGAAACGCAGAGTAAAAACAAGCTAGTTGAAAAAGCCGAGGTCACAGAAAAAATAAAGAACTGTCAGGACAGTAATTATTTTAAAGATACTTCTGCAAACAGTCCACATGTGCACTGCATCTAACTCTTGACCATATGGCCCAGATTGTAGGTCTGTAGATAGTAGTAGTACTTATTCATCAAACAAATAAATGAAAAATTAAAAATAAGTTAAAGTTAAGGGTGTTCATAGGATTTCTTTGCGGAACTTTTTCCCCAGCTTTTGCCCCTTGAAGCATGCTAATCATCAGCCCTCTGCTGGACAATTGGCCCGTTTGTTCCCAGTCATCGACGTGATGTTTGACTGTTTGGGGGGGGATCATTTCAGCATTCGTTAAGGGTAGTCTTTTTAGATGTTATGTTCCTGCACATGCTTGGTTTTACAAAGGAAGGGGAATGTGCAGTGGGCTGATCACACTGGTCATCCCTTAATTCCATAAAAGGCATTACCAGAAAGTAGCAATGCCCTCTTGCCCTCAAGTTTGGTACGTGTGGTGGTTTCCTCGGTCTCCACTGGAGAAATCACACTACCCCGCATAAGTACTACTACTATCTACAGACCTACATCAAGTACCATCCCCCTTTTATTTTTTTCCTTCCTTTTCTGGCTTCACAATTGTCTGAGCCTCTAATCAAACCCCAGGCACCTGGGTGGAAGTCAGGGCTCCTCCAATCAGCACCATGGGACTAGGCTGAATTGCTCATAGAACTTGATGAATTCTTGGATGATTTATTCAGTACATTACTTTAGACTGGTATTTTCAAACAAATTTTAGAGTAGCACATAGAGCCCTGTTTGAGGGAGAGAGGGCAAAGACAAAGTAGATGTGAAAAAGCTATGCTAAGCTAAAGCAAATGTGATTATATTTTTCATAAACTCTGTGGTCATTATAAATCTTTTAACACCTACAGAATGCTAAAAGAAATTTAACTGCAGAGAATATGTGTATTAGAATTGTTATAAACTGCAACTAAAGTTGCTTCTTTGGTGTGTTCAAACGTCCAGTACTTTCAGCTTATAAATGCATTTCCTTATGTGGGTATTAGCTTGCTGTGTTAAACCTTCCCCCAAGAAACCATGGAAAAGCATAATCTACTTTTAATTCCAAATAAGAAGGAATGTCTTGGCATTTTTTAGGCAGAGTGAAAGCAACTGTGCCAGATACGTTACTGGCTTACTTCTAGACTGTGTACTATGGACTGCATTATTGAAACAGAGCTCAAACCAGATTCTCTCTGTGGAATTATACATCTACTACTTGGACTTCTAAGTCAGAGGTGGCTAGAAATTCAGTATGTCTGTTTAGCTACTGAAAGCTATAGACCCAAAGAAACTGTTTCTTAGCATTGATGTTTATGTCATCTATCTGTTTATATGCATTTATTTTTATGTTCTTTGTTCGTTAAGAGTTGCTTTCACATTTAATTTTATAAAGTGCTTAATTTTATTTCAGGTAAGGAGTTTTGTATAATTTTAATTGCTTGTTGGTGATTTATTTAATGTTAAAGCTGTGGGTACTGAAATGTGTTATAATTTGAAGAATTGGTGCACACACTACTGTTGCTATATACATTTTTAATAATTGACTTCTTTGTGAGGTAAATAGTAATTGTACTTTTGGTGTGTTGACCTGGTGTTGCTGGTGGCAAAAATAAAGTAAAGAAGATTTGGTAAGAGCATGTGAGTAGCCTCAAGAAAAACTCTGTCTGTGTATGTACACTAAATAATCTTGGTCAGGTTTCAGTTATTGGTAAGTTAAACTGTAAGACAAAGGGATCAGTCTGTGGTACGTAAAGTCTGTGGAGTGAGTGACTAAAAATGAGTGCGGCAGTTGTTAACTGGTACCCACGGCAGCAATGCACATTTAGTCTATGCTCTAAAAGCCAGCTTTATGGAAAAGACACCACAAGGGAAAAAGAGAAACCAAAAACGTATCTTGCTGCACTCCTGCTATTCTTTCAAGTATCCTCCTCTTCTAATTCCTCATTTATGATTTCCACCAGTCCCTGACTGTTGTCCATATCCCTTGTTACCTTCCTAGGTAATTCATAGTCCTCTCTCAAGTCATTCTCCATTTGCTTTCTAAACAGCATGAAGGGCTTTAAGGGACCACAGTTTGTGCATTCTTTCCTGTTTTCAGAACTCCTCGAAATCCATTGGAAAATAGTGGGACGGGGGCCCAGCTCAGAAACTTGTTGACTTTTTGTTTTCTTAATTTCTTCCATAACTTGCTATAGATCCAAGAATGTTCTTGTACCCCCAAGGAGGAACGTGTTCATTATAGTAGGATACACCAGCATGAATATTAAATTTATCTTCTGCAGGCACAGATCACAGGCAGAAATGTGTTTTTTTTTTTCCTGCCTAGTCCGAATCAAATAGTCATTGTCCACAAACACTCTGCTATTACCAATCAGAAGTTTCTCCTTTAGTTGATAGTTTTGCACTTTCACTACTTCTTCTTCTTCTTCTTCTTTCGGCTTTTCCCGGTTAGGGGTCGCCACAGCGGATCACCTTGTCCACACATTGAATGGCAGTGGAGTTTTACGGTGTCGAGTTGCCAGCCCGGCGCCCAACCTTCCACAGAAGGCACACTCACACACACACACCTAGGGCCAATTTAGAGTGTCCAATCCACCTGCAGCATGTCTTTGGGATGTGGGAGGAAACCGGAGCACCCGGAGGAAACCCACGCGACCACAGGGAGGACATGCAGACTCCGCACAGAAGGCACCCCAGCCGAGGATCGAACCGGAGAACCTTTTGCTGTGAGGCAGCAATGCTAACCACTGCACCACCGTGGCCGCCCTTTTGCACTTTCACTACTATGGAATGTTATTGTTTATCCTGGAGTCATTTCCTGTAAGCTTCCCGCAGCTGTATAATCTCATCTTGTGGCATGCCAGTCCAGGAACTAATATACATTTGCAAGAATTTCACATAGTTCGAGCCTGTCCCAGCTTCTCCACTGCAGTTGTAAAAGAAAGGCTCTCATTTCTCACTCTGTTAGCTTTTGACATCTTCTTGTGTAACTTTAACTTCCCGCAGAACCGTTTTGTTGTTCATTTCTTTTTCATCTTTCAGATTGGAAGTTTAAAGATGCTTCAGTTAAGACCAACCTCTTATTATTTGACTCAACGTATTCTTCCATAGGGTGATTATTTTCAATATTTGTGTGCATTTGCTTGATCATTTCCTCCAACCTGCTTGATACAATAATATCCAAATTGGCTGCCATGCAATTACTATGGCCCAAAGCACCATTCTCCACTATTTTCTCCAGCTTTTTAATCTTTTTTTTTTTCGCATGCATTCGTTAACTGTATCAGTATAATTCATTTGCCTATGAAAATGTCAATATGTTGGGAAGAACACAGGATGGTTTATGTTTTTTGTTTTCACATAGGGAGAGCTGATTGTCTTGTGTTAATCAGCTTGCCACAATTCTGAAAGCCCCCTAATTGCATTTTTTATGTTATGTAAATGATCAGTACTTCTCAGTTTTGTTTATTAGTCTTACCTTGTAAGTTTGGCATGACATATACCTAACTTAAGGGGCAAACTCTCTTTTTCTGGAATATACTGCCCTTCTCTATCAAAAATAGTACTACCCTAGCAACCTTTAAACCTATTCTGGAAGACTGGAAAAGTGCTTGCAAATTTTCACTGGGAATATGTGGAGAAAGTCTACTTGATGGGGGACATTGTTAGTGTGCCACAGTATTGGGTGATGTAGCTGAGTTTCTCAGTGGTCTCCTTCAGAGGGAAGTTTAGTAAAAACCTACAAATCTGGTATGTCTGAGATGTAGTGACTCTTGAACCTCTTGTTCAGAATAGTCTTCACTGTTCTGTCAGAAACACCCACTAACTAAATATACATTCATGTTGTGTCCACAGGGGGGAGCACACCAGTCCTTAAAAAGAATGTTAGGAATTTGAATTCCTTCATTTATACTTTTGACATGTTAATGTTTAAAATGAAATAACCAGGTACAGCTGAAGTGGAGGCTTCAGTTTCTTTTGCTATAACTATGACTGTCCTGTCATCTGTTTTGTAGATGTGTAATTACTTTCCATTTAGACATGGTGAAATAAAAGGTCTTTTTTACTCCTGGTTAGTCATTAATATTAATACACGTTCTACCTAACACAGATAGTTGACATATATGTATACACCTCCTCTGATTGTATGAAGTATAGGGCAATTTCAGTGTCTGTAGAATAACAGGTAGTACACTCACCTTTGTTACAGAATTCTGTGGGTTCTGTTCTCATACCAGGTAGATCGACTGCTGACATTGCAATGCAAGATACGGGGAGTTCTGCTATGTCTGTGCCGTTCATCAGATGAGACATTAAACAGAGTCCCATCTGCTTGAGTTGAAGGTAGCTCATGTGGATGTAAAAGATGCCACAGTACCTATCGAAAATAGTAGTGGAAGTTCCTGATGCCCTGGCCAAATTTCCCATAGTAGTATGAATACCACCTCTGGTCTCCTAGCCCAGTGGTACTAACCCAGGAAACAAAGTATTAAAAAAAATCAACAGGGGAGAGATGGTTCTTGCTCTTTAAGGTAATGAGTACTTTGTTAAATCTGGGGTTCAGGAAGGAGAAGTTCAATCTCTGCTCTCTTTTGTACTCTTCTTTTATTGATGTATTTGAAAAACTTAAGTGTGTTGACAGCTGTTTAGCCAGATTCGATGGTAGTGTTGACAGCTGTTTAGCCAGATTTGATGGTGGTGTTGACAGCTGTTTAGCCAGATTTGATGGTGGTGTTGACAGCTGTTTAGCAAGATTCAATGATGGTGTTGACAACTGTTTAGTGAGCAGCATAATTGTAGTTTGATTTCAAACAAACCTTCCTTGAGTGTGCAGTGTATTCAGTTTCTTATTGTTCACCCCCCCCCCCCATCCCAAGAAAAAGAAGAAAAAATGACAAAATTGTTGCAAGAATGGGATTTCTGCAGTTTGACACAAAGAAAAAAGAGTGAACCTCATTAAAAAAACTGAGTGGACACTGGTATTGCAGCCTAGGGAGAGCATGTACTAAATGTGACCGTCCATTTTGTCTTAACAGGACATATGCACCAGTGGCAAAGAAACAATTAATAACCATTATCTTAGTAAATAGTGAACAACAGTAATTGAATAATAGTTTGGGCTGATGCTGCATTCCCCCCCATAGTCAAGTCTGCTGTTTCTGGTCCCAAGTTACTGTATTTTTTTACCTCTAGGACAAATAAAAATGGACCAGAATGTAGATTTGAATCCATGCTCTATAAAACATGTTAAACAATCTTAACCTCATGACATGAGTGTAACTTAAAGTAATTTTACATTTTGAAATAAATTAGAACGGTGAAACTACAGTAACTGAACGGTAATTAGAAGTTGCTAAAGAGGTGACATTAGCACTGGCAAGATGCAGAAGTCTGATTGCCCTAATTACAGCTGTCTTTACTTCCTCTAGTGGAGAGAATGGGAGTAAAGTAAGGCCCAGTGATAGTGCTGGAAGAGAACAGAAGACCTATATACAGGATGGTACAATAGCACAAGATAGGTCTTCGTCACCATAAAATAAAAAAAAGAAACTGGAGAGAGTTGTTGACACTCCTGAATGACAATGCCTTGTTGAACTGGCCCTTTGGTTTCATTCACTTTCTCATTAAGGTAACACTGACCAATGAATTGGACCACTGTTTGGGTGATCTGTCTTGAGGAGTCAGCTGAGCCTTTGGACTCAGGTAGGCTAATGGTGAAGAGGGAATCCAGCAAATTGAGCACCCTGGGGCACTGCAGGAGCAGTAATGGTGTTGAGTACCCTAGGGCACTGCAGGAGCAGTAATGGTGTTGAGCACCCTAGGGCACTGCAGGAGCAGTAATGCTGTTGAGCACCCTAGGGCACTGCAAGAGCAGTAATGGTGTTGAGCACCCTAGGGCACTACAGGAGCAGTAATGGTGTTGAGCACCCTAGGGCACTGCAGGAGTAGTAATGCTGTTGAGCACCCTAGGGCACTGCAGGAGCAGTAATGGTGTTGAGCATCCTAGGGCACTGCAGGAGCAGTAATGGTGTTGAGCACCCTAGGGCACTGCAGGAGCAGTAATGGTGTTGAGCACCCTAGGGCACTGCAGGAGCAGTAATGGTGTTGAGTACCCTAGGGCACTGCAGGAGCAGTAATGCTGTTGAGCACCCTAGGGCACTGCAGGAGCAGTAATGGTGTTGAGCACCCTAGGGCACTGCAGGAGTAGTAATGCTGTTGAGCACCCTAGGGCACTGCAGGAGCAGTAATGGTGTTGAGCACCCTAGGGCACTGCAGGAGCAGTAATGGTGTTGAGCACCCTAGGGCACTGCAGGAGCAGTAATGGTGTTGAGCACCCTAGGGCACTGCAGGAGCAGTAATGGTGTTGAGCACCCTAGGGCACTGCAGGAGCAGTAATGGTGTTGAGCACCCTAGGGCACTGCAGGAGTAGTAATGGTGTTGAGCACCCTAGGGCACTGCAGGAGCAGTAATGGTGTTGTAAAACCAGATGATGTAAGGTTCAGTTGACTGATGCATGTCATACTTCTTATATACTGTTGCTAACCTGCATAGACTACAACATTCTGCAGATGCAGTACTCACATAGTGGGAAAGAGTGGCTGTGCTGATGGTCTCCTGTTCTACCAAATGACTGCACTCCATAATGAGTTTTATGATTAAGGGGTTGTCAAAAACATTGTAGCCCAGGGAAATGTGGCTATTATACCTTTATCCACCTTTTATGTTTATTGATACCAAAAAGTCAAGTGATTTTACCCCTTGCTCGTTCCATGGTCTTAATGAGTAAGACCATAGTAAGTGGCAGGAGATAGAGACATTGCAGAAAGGTGGCACCTGTTTGGGAGTCCCTTGCACTTGAACACCTCTGTTTTAAAGGTGGGCACTAAATGCTCCATTAAAATGATTTTTTTTGTGGTGGGGGCAGAAAAAAAATCACAGGCTGGTTTTGGGTCTGTAATTGCTGCTGTATTTTATGTCCTGTTCCAGATAATCATAATAGATTAGCTAGTGACTGCCTCATAAAACATTAAGAAATTTGTCTGACTAGAGAACAGGACTTTCTTCCCTCCTGTTACTGTAGGAATGTTATGCATCATTGTAACCTCTGCTCAGCTAATGGAGCTGAACGTTTCCTTACGGACATATTCTGACTAGTGAAGCACACAGATTAGTGCATTAGAGTATCTAAAAATAGCTCGGCTGCCACAGTTAAGAGTGTATGGGCGTGGACTCTGCCTTATTGAAAAGACATGTAGCATGAGAGCTGGCTATTTTAGTCTGGACAGGATATGCTGCTTCTCCATGTACCTGTGTATTAAAAACCACTAAAAATCTGCAGTTGCATCTTTCCACAACTGTTTAACCGACGAAAGGAAGTGCAGTACAATTTTTTGTAAGGTTGGCATTTGTTTGTTGTTAAAGATCTAATTAGAAACATGAGAGGAAGCTGAATGGCTGCTTGCTTGGCTAATTAGCGACATGCACAAAGACCACTTTGAACTTCAAGGACACAAAGCTATTAGTGCTTACATCAAAAATGGATTAAACCTCTGTGCTTTTGTAATGATTAAAGATGAGCCATTCAAGTGAAAATCCTTTGTAAATACTTGGAAGCAGGGCTGTAGCTCAGTGTTTGCAGTTTGTACAGCTGAAGTGTTACAGAGGCCTGATGTAGTAGTTTGTGTTGTGCAAGACTGGCACTATTAATGAGATCCAAAGCTACAACTGGGCAGTAAATAATGCTGGAAAATGTGCACAGAGGAAGGACTGGCTGAGTTATTATGATGTAGCAGCTGTAGCAAGTGGAGAAAAGTTGGGTACCACATTTCCATCCTTTTCTTTCATTTTCTTGTACCCACTTTACCCTGTTCAGGGTCATAGGTGATTTGGACTCTGTCATGGCAAGCAATTGACACAAGCAGAGAACCTAGTCAGGACACCAGTCCCTTACAGGACGCTTGCACATACACACTGCCTTACTCACACACACACACACACACACACACACACACACACACACACACACACACACACACACACACACACACACACACACCTCCCCACTTGTGATACTTGATTTCATCCCACAATCCAGTGATGACACTTTGCCTAAACAGCCAAGAGAAGACACTCAGAGTCTGCATAGAAATCACCCTTCTTGGGAAATGAACTGGAAAAAATGGAAGTGCAGTGAACCACCAAGACATACGATCTCTGCACAGGAGGCCCCCCAGCTGGGAAGAGCCAAGCTCTTTGGTGTAGCAACAGTTACTGTTGCACCTCTGCACTGCTCTTTTCACTGTTACCAGACTCTCTGGGTGTGTTTTCTGGTTTTGGTTGATTTGTATGAACGTTGGTTTGTGCTTATTTTGCTGCTAACCTCTTTGATCATTGGTATGTGTTTATTCTTCAGCTGATAGTGGTACATGTGCTTTAGGGAACTTTTGTGAACAATGGTAAATGTTGGTTCTTCATTTGACTTATGTAGGTGGGGTCATAGGTTTGTTCTTCACTTGTGCAATGTGGATTGATGTTTGTTTTCCTTCATTTGATGTATGTGGACAGTGGTAAGTGTTTGTATTGGGTGTTTATTCATCTTTTGACTTATGTGGCCAGCTGCATACATGCTGGTGTTAGCTGCACTGGTGGTTGAGTGACTTTAGTGTGAGAATTTAATGTTAATGTGAGTTTTGCCACAAAGTGTTGTATTGTACAAGCTGCTGGTTGGCCTTTTGGGAGTTTTCCTTTTTCTTCACTGTGGTGTGACTGTGAAGTTTGTATATATAATTTCAGGGGTAGCAAAGTAGACTTGCCCCCTGCAAAAAAGATTTTTGTGTGTGTTTTATTTTTTAGGTTTTTCAGCTCACTGTTTTTGGTATTTCATTTTTGTTAAACAGTGATCCAAAAGAAAGATTGTCAGTGTCTCATAGGTAAGCCATGGACAGCAGTACTTGTTTGTTATTTCAGATGCAATTGTTTGATCTGTATGGATAGATATTTTTTTTGTTCTTCATTTGACCTCTGTGGTTATCTATGTGAGGTTATATCTGTTTATTCTTCATGTGACTTTTGTGAAGATCAGAATATGTTTGAGTGAACTCCTGAATGTCAGGATGTGTTTAAGCTTGAGTTGATCTTTGTAGACATGGTCATGTGTTTTGAACCAAAAGTAAAATTCCATAAAGGACCTGCTGAATGTTTCAGGTGGCATCCTTTTGTGTCAATTTAGCTACTGCAAAGCCTTAATTTTAAAGGCATATCCATTGCAGGAACAGCAGGGGATCTACTGCTATGTTGTCAATGAGACATAAAATCTGTCCAACATTTTTTTTTTATACTTTGTTTGTAGGCAGAATCATTGTATAAAATTAATTTAATTTAAATAAATTTTGTTAAGGATACGCAAGTCTGGACAACTGAATCTTATTTGTGTACTAGCATGTTTATTTTTTGTGAACATGCTGGATCATTAGACATATTTAGTTTAAACTTAAATGCCTGTTAAGTATGTGTGTGTGTCTGTGTGTATTTATTTATTGAGAGCAGGCTAGATCATTGTATGGATTTAATTTACATTTAAATACCTGTTCCGTATGTATGTATTTATTTTTTGGGAGCAGGCCGGACCATTGTATCGATTTAGTTTACATTTAAATACCTGTTAAGTATGTAGACATGTATGCATTTATTTACTGGGAGCAGGCGGGAGCACTGTATGGATTTAGTTTATATTTAAGTGCCTGTTGTGTTTGTATGTATTTATTGGGAGCAGGCCGGACCATTGTATGAATTTAGTTTACATTTAAATACTTGTTAAGTATATATGTTTGTACGTATGTATATATGTATTTATATGGGAGAAGGCTGGATCATTGTATGGATTTAGTTTACATTTAAATACCTGTTAAGTATGTATGTATTTATTGGAAGAAGGCTGGATCATTGCATGGATTTAGTTTACATTTAAATGCCCATTAAGTATATATATATATATGTTTCTCTGCATATATATATATATATATATATATATATATATATATATATATATGTGTGTGTGTGTGTGTGTGTGTGTATGTATGGATGGATGGATTTATTTGTGAACATGCTGGATCATTGATGAATTTAGTTTACATTTAAATGCCTGTTAAGTATGTGTGTATGTAGATATTTATTGGGAACAGGTTGGATTGTATGGATTTAGTTTACATTTAAATGCCTGTTAAATATGACTGTGTATATATGTGTGTATGTATTTATTGGGAGCAGGCTGGAACATTTTATGGATTTAATTTAAATTTAAATGCCTGTTAAGTATGACTGTGTATGTGTATGTGTGTGTAAATATATATATATATATATATATATATATATATATATATATAATATATATATAAAAGCAGGAGGCAAGGCAGTCAGAAATAGCACCAAAACTCCAAGTCCATTGGACTTGGAGTTTTGGTGCTATTTCTGACTGCCTTGCCTCCTGCTTTTGTTTTTGGTTGTTTTGCTTCACTTCAACAGTTTCTGTTATATATATAATGTATATATATACATATACATACACACACACACACACACACACACACACACACACACACACACACACAATACATACACAGTGGATATAAAATGTTTACACACCCCTGTTAAAATGCCAGGTTTTTGTGATATAAAAAAAATAAACCACAATAAATCATTTCAAAACTTTTCCCACCTTTATTTAATGTGACCTATAATTTGTACAATTCAGTTAAAAAAACAAACAAATCTGTTAGGGAAAAAAATATAAAAAATAAAAAACGTACAATAAGCTGGTTGCAAATTACAGCATTCAGTCTTCTTGGGTAGGAGTCTGTCCGAATGCCACATCTTGACTTGCAATATTTGCCCACTCTTCCTTGTAAAAGCATTCCAAATCTGTCAGATTGTGAAGGCATCTCTTGTGCACAGCCCTCTTCAGGTTACTCCACAGTTTTTCTGTTGGATTTAGGTCTGGGCTCCAGCTAGGCCATTCCAAAACTTTAATTTTTCTTCTGGTGAAGCCATTCTTTTGTTGATTTGGATGTATGCTTGGGGTCATTGTCATGTTGAAAGGTGAAATTCCTCTTCATCTTTCTAGCAGATGCCTGAAGATTTGGGCCAAAAGTGACTGGTATTTGGAACTGTTCATAATTCCCTGCACCTTGACTAAAGCCCCAGTTCTAGCTGAAGAAAATTAACCCCAAAGCATGATACTGCCATCACCATGCTTCACCATGGGGATGGTGTTCTTTTGGTGATGCGAAGTGTTGCTTTTGCACCAAACATACCTTTTAGAATTGTGGCCAAAAAGTTCAACCTTGGTCTCATCAGACCGTAACACATTTTCCCACATGCTTTTAGGAAACTAGATGTGTTGTTTTGCAAATTTTAGCCAGGTCTGGATATTTTTTGTGTAAGAAAAGGCTTCCGTCTTGCAACCCTACCCCATAGCCCAGACATATGGAGAATACGGGAGATTGTTGTCAAATGTAGTTCACAACCAATACTTGCCAGAAATTCCTGCAGCTCCTTCAGTGTTGCTGTAAGTCTCTTGACAGCCTCCCTGACCAGTTTTCATTTTGTCTTTTCATCAATTGTGGATGGACGTCCAGTTTTTTGCAACGTCACTGTTGTCCCATATTTCTTCCACTTTTTGATGACTGTCTTCACTGTGTTCCATGGTATATCCAAAGCTGTGGAAATTTTTTTGTACCCTTCTCCTGACTGATACCTTTCATCAATGAGATCCCTTTGATGCTTTGTAAACTCTCTGCGAACCATGGCTTTTGCTGTAGCAGGCAACTGAGTAAATGTCAGGAAAATCCTACTAGGACAGCCGAACTTTATTTGGAGTTAATCAGAGTCTCTTTAATTGATGGCAGGTGTGTACCCAAGAAGACTGAATGCTTAATTAAATCAAAAGGTGCTTTAAGGGTGTGCACACTTATGCAACCAGCTTATTGTACTTTTTTTTATTTTTCCCCTAACGGATTTGTTTGTTTTTCAATTGAATTGTACAGATTATAGTTCACATTAACGGTGGGAAAAGTTTTGAAATTATTTATTGTGGTCTCATTTTTTATATCACAAAAACCTGGCATTTTAACAGGGGTGTGTAAACTTTTTATATCCAGTGTGTGTGTGTGTGTGTGTGTGTGTGTGTGTGTGTGTGTGTGTGTGTATGCCTGTGTGTGTGTGTATTTGTTGGGAGCAGGCTGGACCATTGTATGGATTTAGTTTACATTTAAATTTCTGTTAAGTATGTATGTATGTATTTCTTTATTGAGAGCAGGCTGGATCATTGTATGATTTTAGAACCCTACTTGTGCAGCATGTTCAGGTTCAAGTAGTAGCCTGGGTACAAAATGTCTGTCTGGGGCAAGGACAGAGCCAAGAGAGAATTAGTAGGTCATCAGCTTGCTTTTCATTGGGTTGGATGGATGGTAGACACTGAAGTATCACACCCTAGTGGCAAAGGGGTGGGGTGGAAAGAGACTGGTGATGGACATTGCAGTAACAAGTGCATATAGTATCAAAAGGAAGAAGCACACGTGGAAGTGTGAGTACCTAACCTGTGTTCGAGGTAGAGGTCTGGCAAGGGAGTTTTGTTGCTAGGGTGACATACTCATGTTTTTTCCACCTGGCCTCCCACCCTCAACTTTATCTCCCAGCAGCAGGGCTGGCTGTGCTGTTGTTGCCATGATGCCCTTTGTGGTGTAAAGAAGCCTGCTGATGTAGATTAAATCTACCCAGCTAGCATAGACTACAGACCACTATGGGTTTTCTTGCTGTCAGGGCATGTTACTCCCCACAATGTGTAGTCGGGCAAATACAAACATGTATCGGTGCTAGCGATTGTGAAGATTAGGACACTTTGTGATGTGTAGTAGCAAGTGGTGCCCACTTTGACTCTGATGTGGCAACTGGTGGTGAGCTGCTGTTGACCACTTAAAGAGAGAGAGTGCAGCAGTGTTATGCAGGGGAGTTTAAGATTAGGGTCTGAGTTGGGGTTTATAGGGTTAACGCCAGGGAATAATTTTTAAGATATTAGGGGTGGGGTTTTAGGATTAGGGTTGGGGTGAGGTATGAGAGGGAGCTTATTCAGGTAAGTTAATAGTTAACTACTGCTTTGCAGATGGCACACTTGACTGACAGCCATATTGGGCTGCCAGTCACTTCACTGCTGCTTATTCCCTGCCCATACCTGCAGGGACTAAAGGCTGTGTCCTCTAATCTGCACAATTGCCCTGGTGTCATCCTTCTCAAATCCTACTACTACTAGTAATGAACATCTGATCCCTGTGATTGGAGAGAAGCAGAGCATATGCACATTTGGCAGGAGACCCAAAGCACTCAAGAAGTCATCTGATTTGGAAATAGGATGTGACTAACTCAGGACCAAGAACCCCTACAGTATACTCTTTTTGGCAAAATCTGACTTGTAATGGAGTTCCCCATCTACATGCAAGATACATTTTTCCACATTTACTTCCATACAGATGCTACAAAAAGGCATACAATCAAATGTATTATTGCTGTTGTGAAGATGTTCCAAGACCCATTATAAATATCTGGCATGCCATGACTATGTGTGCACAAAATCTGTTTGTTTACTCCTTCTCTTTGCTCACAGCAAAAAAAAATTTATCAGAGCTGCAGATGCTTTCATGTTGATGTAAAAAAAAGAAAAAGCATACAGAAACTCCTGGTTTAATTGTATAGAGGGATAGTGCCCTGACTGTGACTCAAGGCGACCCAAGTTTGAGTAGTGCTTGAGTGCTGAGGAAGTGTACAGAGGATGGGAGTAAGCAGTTTATTAGCTTGCCCATTACAGGAATAGAGTAGCACATAGTAGTCTAGTTTGCTGCAGTGCCTTATCCCCCCAGAGGATGGGAGAACAGCATGCAGAGAATAGATCAGGGGAATCCTTCTGCCAAATTACTTCAGTATTACTCCTCCTAGGTGGTGTAGCTCCTGGGGAGGCTATGTACAAAAGCATGCACGTCCTGATGTTCATCGTGTTACACTGCTGCAGTCATCACACTTGGGTTATCCTGCCGTCAGGCGGTCCCGCAGTCGACCAGAGTTCCAAAGTCTTGGTCCGGCGTCGGTTGCTGTCGCTTCTTCCCTAACGTCAGTGCGCCAGGGGGTATATAAGAGGCATCCAACGCCATTTTCTTCTGTCTTTCTTGCCGTGCAGTGCCCGAAGCAGAAGCAGTTCGCAAGTGCCAGTCGGCCGACTCCTGAGATTTTCAATTCGAATTTCAGACCGAAGTCTTCAATAAAGCTAAGTACCCCGTTAGGGAACCTTTTCTTGCCTCAGTCCAATGTCAGAAAAAGTTAACAATTGCATTTCTTGTGGGAAGCAAATACCTCATAAGGACTTTCATTCTTATTGCATTCCTTGCCTAGGCCCAGACCACGACGTCACAGATTGTCAGTTTTGTGCTAGGTTTAACAAATGAACTATAAAACATCGGTTTGATTTCGCCCGACATTATTTTGGTAGGAAATTTAATTATACCATGCCGTCAGAACAACCGACGACCGGAATGCATAAAAAACGCAAAGATAAGGACAAGCAGCCGAGACCCAAACCAGACTCCGAGGCCTCTGCTAGGCCAGTCACCGGTTTTCCAGTTTTCAGTGAGGTGTCTACACAGCCCCTGACGACCGCTGATTCAGAACCCCGGGCGGCATCCGATTCCCAAGAAGAGATTGCTAGGCCTCCACAACCTTTATCTTTAGGCCCTTCCGACTCCATGGCTGAAGGAGATTCCGGTGCAGTTGAAACGCCTTCAGTTGCAGAAGGTGTCTTCAGACCGACTACACTCACTATTAAATCCTATGCAAAGCTGAAAACTCCTTTAAAACCAAAGAAGACTGTACAGCAGTCTCCAGTACAAGGCCCCATGCCTAAGAAACAGATGCTTAAGATGGCTGAAGACTTAATTACCCTAATCAGGGGTTCCCATCCCCCTCTTGATAAAAGGCCTAGACAGGAGGAGGACTACGCTTCCTCTGACCAGGTTTCAATTTCCTCAGATTCTTCTGAGGAACAGGAATATTCTTTTCCCCCTTATGAAGACTCTGATGCTGAAGAGTCTATTCCTTCAGCATCTCCCCCAGAAGACTACTCTTTTGGGGAAACTTTACATACCATGAGGGAACATTTCCACTGGGAAGGCCAGGATTACTCTGATTCTAAGAAAAGGCTCCGAGAGTTCCTTTTACTACCCAGCACAGGCCACTTGCTATTCCACCAGTGTTGGACATTGTGGATGATGTTTATTCAGAATCTAGCCTTTACCCAGATTCACTACCTCCTGCACCAGCCAAACCAGACAGATACTACAGAGTCCCTGACTCACACAAATTCCTATATAAAAGCCCTGTTGCTGACCCAGAAACCATTTCCCAGGGTCCCAAAGGGGTTAAGGCCTCTATTGCTAAAAATCCTGTACCCTCTGAAAGAGATTCTAGAGCACTAGACAGATGGGGAAAGAAAATATATACCTCAGCTACTCTAGCTATGAGGGCCTTAAATTGCCAGTTTCACATGCTGAAATATCAGCAATATTTGATGTCTCAATTAAAACAAAAAATGATCACACATACAGAGCAGCCTGATTACAAGGAAATGCAAGATTTGCTGCATGCAGCTGAACAAGTGGGAAAACATACTTTGCATTGTGGATTTGATTCATTGGAAGCTTCTTGTAGAGCAGCAGTGACAGGATCTGTCATATGTAGGCATGCTTGGTTAAAAGAACAAACTTTACCTGATCATGTAAAAGCAAAATTATTGGATGCACCATTACAAGCAGGATGTTTTATTTGGTGTAAAAGCAGAAGAGGTTTTAAAGAAATTGGAGGATAAGGTACAATCTATGCAGACGGTCAAGGATTTTTTACAGGTTCAACCCCCGCGTTTCAGCAGAAATTGGCCAACCAAAAACTGGTCCTTTCCAGCTTCTGACAGACCACAGAGGGGCAAATACAGACACCCAAGGGGCAGAGGTCAGTCACAAGGCTCTTACAAGCCTCGACAATGGGATGCCACAACCCGGAAAGGAGGAGAAGACAGGTCTCAAACTACCAGAAGACAAACACAATGACTTACCCCTCAGACTGCCAAGCAAATCCCTCTTGGCAGCTCCCTTGGGAGGAAAGCTAACACTTTTTGCAGACAACTGGCACATCATCACAAAAGACAAATGGGTCCTAAATATTGTCTCTCAAGGATACAGATTCCACTTTCACACTTTACCAAGGCTATAAGGAATGCTAAACCTGCCACCAAATCAATGGGCAGAGGCTCAAAAACAAATTACAGCTCTCATGGACATGAGAGCCATTCAACAGGTTCCTACACAGGAGCAGGGACAAGGATTTTACTCAAGACTCTTTCTAGTTCCCCGAAAGGACAAAGCTTGGAGACCCATTCTGGACCTCTCAATTCTAAACACATATCTCGAAGTACCCAAATTCAAGATGCTAACATTACAGCAATTTCTTCCCATGCTGGGCAAGAAGGCTTGGCTAGTAATGTTGGACCTCAAGGAGGCATACCTGCATGTCCCTATCAGACAAAATTGCAGAATATACCTCCGATTTATAGCAGGTTCAACCCATTACCAATTGTCTGCACTGCCCTTTGGCTTATCTACTGCACCCAGGGTCTTCACAAAATGCCTGGCACCAGTAATTGCATACTGCAGACAAAGAGGAATTCAAGTATATCCATACCTGGACGACTGCCTTATTCAAGCAGAAAGCAAGGACATTCTTTTAAAGCATCTGACGTTTGTCAAAAACCTATTACGTTGCCTAGGGTACACAGTAAATGAAAAGAAGTCAAAACTAGTGCCCTCACAAGACATAATATTCCTGGGTGCCAGCTTAAATACAACGGCCCAGATGGCTTATCTCATGCCAGACAAGCAAGGACAACTGACTCAATACTTCAAAATGATGGCAACAAAGACCCAGCTCCCTGCAAGAAAAATTCTGCAGGCCTTGGGATTCATGGCATCTTGCATACTACTAATACCATATGCAAAACTGCATATGAGGAAATTACAATGGTACCTGAAAAGCGTATGGACTCAACACAGCCACAGCTTGGAAACAATAATACCACTCATTCCCTGCCTTCAACAGGAGTTTCTATGGTGGGCTCAGGCATGTCACCTCAACAAGGGTCAGCCTTTTACCTTACCCACCCCCATATAACAACGGATGCATCGGATTATGCCTGGGGGGCACACATGGCAGGACAGTGTATTCAGGGCAAATGGTCTGCAGATCAAAGGCATCTACATATCAATCAAAAAGAGATGCTAGCTGTACAAAATGCCCTAACAGCTTTCAAGGACCTCTTACATCCAGGACAACTACTAATAAAGATGGACAACACCACAGTGATGTGGTACATAAACAAGCAAGGGGGCACACATTCCTACCCCCTATGCAGGCAAGCAATGACCTTGTGGAACACAGCACTGACCTACCAAGTTCAACTACAAGCACAATTCCTGCCAGGAAAGAAAAACACATTGGCAGACGATCTAAGCAGAAACATAATAGATCCTCACGAGTGGAAACTAGATCCACAAGTATTCGCAATGATAACTCAAAAATGGGGGAGCCCAGACATAGAGCTGTTTGCCTTCCCCCAAAACTACCAAGTACGGAAATTTTGCACAAGGACATACCACACACTGGCTTGGAAAGTGGACGCCCTCTCATTCAGTTGGAAAACATTAACAGTGTATGCCTTTCCTCCACTGCCTCTTCTGGCAAAGGTGCTGCTGAAAGCCAGATTAGAGAGGCCACAAATGATACTCATTGCTCCAGACTGGCCATGCCAACACTGGTATCCAATACTAAGGAACATGGCTCAAGTCCCACCATGGATTTTACCTCAAATTCCTCACCTGCTCACTCAGCAAAACAATCAGATTCTACACAGCCAGCTTAAGACTTTAAATCTGGCTGCATGGCAAATTACCTAAACAACCAGTCAACACTTCTCTCTAAAGCTGTTATGGATGTCATTCTGGAGGCCAGGAGGCCCAGCACCAGAAAAGCCTTTTCAGACAAATGGAAAAGATTCTGCGCCTGGAACCAGTCTAAAGGCCAGAATCCCCTTGTCCCAAATATTCCTCAGATTCTACAATATTTAACTGAGATGTTGCACAAAGGACTTTCCTTTTCATCTGTTAAGATCCACGCCTCAGCTATTTCAGCTCAATACAACACGGATCCTCCTATATTTTCACATCCATTAAAAGACAGTACCTCAGAGGGGCTAAGAACATAAGACCGCCCCGAAGAGCACCAACACCAACTTGGGATCTCAACTTTGTTTTGGAAAAACTTACACTCCTGCCCTTTGAACCAGCTTCAACAGCTGATTTACAGTTTCTATCATGGAAAACTGCCCTGCTACTAGCAATAACTTCAGCACGAAGAGTCTCAGAGTTACAGGCCCTAATGGCAGTGGAGCCTTTCATCATTTTTCATCAAGACAGAGTCGCTTTACGAACTAACCCTTCCTTTATGCCAAAGGTGGTATCCAGTGTGGCCCTAAACCAAACCATTCATTTGCCCACCTTTTATCCATACCCCCAGAACAAAGGGGAAAGGTTCCTACACTCTTTGGACATTCACAGGCAATTACGTTATTACTTGGATAAAATTAAAGCTTTCAGGAAATCTGACCAGCTCTTTATATCCTATGCTGCAGGATCACAAGGAACGGCTATCTCAAAACAGACCATTTCAAAATGGATAGGACATTGTATCCGTTTCTGCTACACACACCATGGGAAACCTGTACCTGGTAACATTAGGCCCCATTCCACCAGGGCTACAGCAACATCAACAGCCTTCCTCAGAGGGGTACCAACCAAGGATATTTTGGAGGCTGCAACTTGGAGTTCAGTGCACACCTTCACCAAGCACTATCACTTACCTCTATACTCTAAAACCAGAGCTGGCTTTGCCACTGCAGTTCTGCAGGGCCTACTAGCTTCTCCAAACCTTGTTTAGTTCCACCGTCCATCCTTAGCTTTGGGATTCAACCCAAGTGTGATGACTGCAGCAGTGTAACACGATGAACATAGTACAGTTTTGTACCTACCATAAATGTAGATGTTCGAGTGTTCACACTGCTGCAGTCCAGGTTACCCTCCCGCCATCCCCTCTGACCTAGCTGAACTTTTCTATACCTTTCTATCCTGTACAACTTTTGTGGTGTATTTGCTTGTAACTGAAGGTATTCCTTTTATATGTTTTATTAGCAATATGTATTGCCTACCTACTTGGGGGCACCTGACATCTGGGGCAAGAAAAACTGAAGAAAATGGTGTTGGATGCCTCTTATATACCCCTGGCGCACTGATGTCAGGGAAGAAGCGACAGCAACCGATGCCGGACCAAGACTTTGGAACTCTGGCCGACTGCCGGACCGCCTGACGGCAGGATAACCCAAGTGTGATGACTGCAGCAGTGTGAACACTCGAACATCTACATTTATGGTAGGTACAAAACTGTACTTTATTGGAAGTATTACAGGGCCCTTCTATCAGAGAACGAGTACTTTGTCTAGAAACAAGTAAGGACTGGGGCATACCAAGAAAAGAACTTGGAAAAACCCCGATGGTTGTTTAAATGATTACCTGTAGTAGTCGGCTGGTCAAAAGGGGTCTGATGGTTGGCAGGCAGTTTGGGGATAAATAGAAAAAAAATGAAATGTGTACTAATTGATTTGTATTGTGCTGTGTAACTCATTTATTGACAAAAGAAGGATTTATTGTATGATATAGTATCACTGTCTTCAGTACATTATGTCATTCAGTATAATGTTTTCCATTTTTTATTGCATATAGTTTGTACATACTGTTACTTGTCAGCTAAAAAAAGGATAGGAGAGGACAGACAATCAAGAAATAGCAATGTGGTGGGGTGCTTAGCTGTTCAATCAAAAGTTTTTCTTCCCATTACTTCTCAGTGTGAGATCTTGTGCTTTTATAAGCGGATTAGCAATATTTGCTTTTATTAGCTATTTTAAATACTTATTTCCTTTGTTGGTTATTTGTATTTCACCTGTCATTGCAACAGCTGTACTTTTACTCTTAAAAATAATATTGCCTTATATCCTGACTCTATTTTGTCTGAAATCTAGTCTCTTATTGTTTCATTCCCTATATTGTGGGTTATTTAAAAGATGTCAGCCCCCAAACTGAGTTCCTTCATAGCAGAGCAAGGCAGTGGTACACCTCCGTTTCTGTCTCTTCACTTAAAAACATTACTAGGCTTTGCAATCTATGCTGTACTTCAGGGTCTAGTTAAAGCAAATTTCTAAATTGACCTTTTCTGCTTTGATGGCTGTAGGTCTGTGGCCTGATGGAGCAGCAAGTCACATGGTTTCAATAGTTACTATGAGACCAGTGCCATGTGCATGTGAAAACATGCTGGAGGGATAGGTTCCTGACCCAGAGGCTCCCCATACATGTCAAGCAGAGTGCCTCATTGGCCCTCTTCAAAAGGAACCTTGATGATTGGATGGGAGATAGGAAATTCACCCCGGGGATCATGTCAGTCGCCCTGCTAGACAGGGAAGTAAATATTGTGGGAAAAAATTTCCAGGGAATTGTTATGGCTAGGCTTGCATAGACCTTAGGGCCGATAGCCTAGTACCAACCTATGAACCTAATAACTGTATGATTACAAAGAGACCTATGCTGTCACAATTAACTGGTTAAGGAATGACAGCCCAAAAACTTTACATCTGTGTTAAATATGGCAGAGTAAGGGTGGAGACACTTGTTCTGACAAATGCTGAAGGGGCAGGGGAAGGGAAAAAAGTTATAAAAAATATATATAGCTTTTTTCCACTTTTGGCATCTCCTTCAACCTTGAACCCATTATATTCTTATTTTATACACTTTGCTGAGGCACGGTAAACTAACCTTAAATGGGCATTCTTCTGTGACCTACTATACAGAGGCACAGTCAACTAATCTAAGAAGGGTGGCGAAAGCCAAACACACTCTGGCTAGGCTTGTAAATGCCCTAGGGCAGATAGCCTAGTTATCAACCTATGAACCTATGCTGATTCCTCCAATTTTCGTTTTCATATAAATCACTTTGTTAGACAGCAACTCTTTAATTTGTCCTACATATGTGGCTCCCTATCTGTAATTAGAAATGCACACCATGGCAACATACATAATATGAATGGTGTTATCCTTACTTATCATAAAGCCCGTCTTTCTTGCTTCAGTTCTGTCTTCTGTATACACATATTTCTTATGTATTGCATGCATTTTCTTTCAAACATTGATGTAGTTTGGCAAATTGGAGGTCTATAAACAGAGGGTATGTGTGTGATTCATTAGCATGTATATTAAAAACAGACGACAAACATTTGTCTGGTTTTGCAAACAAAGAGAAGGTCAACTAGAAGTGAGTCTTTGATTCGAAAAGCAAGAGGTCACCTTGGAGCAGCCTGTAGGGTGGTTGAGTATAGTGAGAGTTGTGTAATATTTCAAGATAGTGGAAAGATTTGAGGCTTTTGATTTTCTTGGTGAGGTATCTTTGGGACCTAGTTGAGCAGTATTCTTTGATTCATGCATACTAAAGGGGAGACATTGTACCCATTGATGGGTTTAATAAGGGACTAGTACAGTGGGAGGATGATGTCTTTGTATCATGAAGACATTCCCTTGGAAATTAACTGGTCCACTTAGAATGATTTCTTAACCATGTTAAAACATGACAATCATCTAGAGCCAAGGTTTACATCACCAGTTGGCAAGCCCTGCCACTCTAGATGATTGATACCCTGACCCCATGTGCAAAAAAAAAAATTTGGAAAAAGGGGTTGTGAATAGATGATTAGAAATGATGATTGGATGAGAGAGAATTGTCCACATCATGATTAGAAACATGATGATTGGATGAGAGAGAATTGTCCACATCATCATTAGAAATTATGATTGGATGAGAGAGAATTGCCCACATCATGATTAGAAATGATGATTGGATGAGAGAGAATTGTCCACATCATGATTAGAAACATGATGATTGGATGAGAGAGAATTGTCCATATCAGTGCACAGGTCTCTTATGACTGTGTTTGTCTGAAGAGAAGTACCATTTAAAACTTACGACGTGGGAACAGCTTTTTATTGAATACTGGTATGCTGCACTTTTTTTTCATTTAACTTGAAACCATTTCAATACCCCAGATGTGTGCATGTTCCAGCCCATGCTAGAGCTGCTGACTATCAGCAAACGAGTGGAAGTGCATCAGGGTTCATCTCTGAGCCCACTGCTTTTCATACTGGCAGTGGTCTACATTAGCAGACAGGTAAGGAGGGGACATATCAACAAAGTTGCTGTATGCAGACAATGTGCAATTGCAGGTAGACTCAAATAGGGGAATGGCATAGAATGCAAAACTCAAGGCACATGGGATGAAACTGAGTACAGATAGGAAAGTTGTAATGGCAGCAAATGGCGGAAATTAGAAGAAGTTGAGAGATGAGATGGAAGGGAAAATCGTGAAACAGGTTAACAGCTTCAGGTACCTGGGATGGGGTTTTTGAAAAGAAGGAAAGTCTGAATGAGGAGGTGAAAGCTAAAATCAGTGTGTCTGCAGCCAACTGGTACAGAAGGTCACTGGTAGCGTGTGATAGAAGAATGCCAAAGAAAGTGAAAAGTAAGGTATACAGAACAGTGGTGTGACCAGTACTATGGTATGGTACAGAAATTTGGGCAGTGAAATCAGAGTAGCTGAGGAATCTAGAGGTGATGGAGATGGTCCCTGAGAGGGGTGGTAGAGTGCATGCTGTGGGACAAATGAAGAATTTAGGACATCAGAATAGAAGCCCAAGTAGCTCCATTTACAGAGAGAGTCAATGTGAACAGGTTATGGTAGTTCAGGCCCATATGCAGGAAAACAGACAATTTGGTAAACAAGATTTGGGACAGGCAGGAAGAAGGCATGAGGAAATGAGGGCATACAGCAAAGAGAAGAACAGATTGTGTGTGGGAAGACCACTTTGGTCAGGTGTGACTGTCAAAGAAGGTAGGAGAAAGTTATTGAATCAAGAGAGATGGCGACAGGTGACATGACACCCTGACCCCATGTAGAAAATGGGGAAAAAAGGGGGACTGACGATAATGAAAAGACAAAGGTGAATGTGGCAGCCGTCTCAGTTATATCCATTTGCATAGGATTTTTGGAGTTTTGCATAGTTCTTCTACAAAATCCAGTAGGTCTGCCCTGGTGAGGTCTCATTTGGTGATGGGGTGGTACCAGTAGGCCTGACAGAGAAGATGGCCGATTTGTGGTCAGATTTAATTATGGATAAGAAAGTGTAGGGTGGGGTACCAGGCAGAGGCTAGGTTGGTAAGGACCAGATCAAGGATATTATAGCCTGTATTAATTAGTTTTACAATTTGCTTTAGTGAATTGGCAGTAAGAAAGTCCCGGAAATGCTGAACATAGCTAGTTTTGAAGGAGTAAGTATGCCAGTCAATGTTTGGGTAATTGAAATTCCCAGACAGGAAGGGATTTGGTTTGATATTCAACCCATCAGTGGTGTTAAGGTAACTTCCACAATCTTTGGGGAACATTAATTGGGATCTGCTACTTGCAATTGTTAATGATACTTTGGATCTCCAGAGCTCCAAGTTAGGGGTTGTGGGTAATTTGACATGAGATGATAGTATTTCTGACAAATGCAGATACTCCCCTAGAGTTTCCCAAGGCTTGAAGAAATGATAGGAAATATCAGAGGGAAAGATATCCGTGCATTGAAACCACATCTCACTCAGTGTCCCCACAAATGTGAATATATCTGAGTTGCAGGAGGGTCTCAAGTTCAGGCATTTTTCTATTTAGATGCCTGACATTGAATAGTGTCACCATGATGTGTTTGCTGTGTAGGAATACCTAACAAGGGGGTTCTACCTAAAAAGGCACTATGGGAGCAGCAAAGGCTTAAGCCAGTCTGTAGAAGCTTCAGTATGAGAACCATAAAACAGAAAGTCTTATCTACCTTGTCGTCCCAGGCCTACGCATACTGAATCCCTTTAGAGTGACACCAACCACTTATTCAGTTGTGACAGTCAATTTTCATGTCTTGGTTTCTAGACATTGTGCTATGTGAAGGCAAGTTATTCCAAGTCTAGTGTCCTTCTTGCCTCTAACACATGGGTCTGTATTATTTAGTAGAAGTTTCAAAACTTCAAACCTCACATGAGCGAAGTTCGAAACAACTATATAATAAAATTAAAAAAAAAAACTTACTTTCTCACTCTGAGCAGGGGGGCAAGCCCCCCCCCTGCACCCCCACACCCCCCTACGTAAATATACCAACTCCGAGAACGCACTTTAGTGCAGAAAAGGAAAATTTCCCATTCTGCGTGTGAAAAGCCCTAGACTTTCACCTTCGACCTTTCCGACGTTCGATCATATGATGTCGACCATCTATGATTCAAACATCAGAACGGTCTCTCATCTAATGTAGACCCTAACACATGCATAGGACGTTCCATCATGTCTACCTTTGTGTCCCTATGAGTGCAGCATCTCAGATCTTTCACTCCCACATGGGCAGCCACAAGGTCAGGGCCCGATTTGTTTTAAGAACCCTTAGGGCCCTTGTGACATCACAGATCCTGGTACCAGACAAACTTCTTAGTGATCCTGTTCTTGTCCAGTGTGGAAAGTCATCACATTCTACCTGAACGTATCAATTCTTTGTTTTTGAATTATGTCCTTTTCTCACGCACCTCATTTAGTCATCTTGCTTTTCCTGTTTTGCCCTAGAGATATGGGGCCTGCCGTCTTTTATGTTACTGTTTTGATGTAGTTTTGTTTGCATTTTCAGTGCTTATACTCATGCCACTGCAGTTCCATCACCCTGGTCCTCCCTTGTGTTTCTTTCCCATATCTGACATTTTAACAGAAGAGTAGGACCATAAGTGGCTAAGAGACTTCATCCCTGTAGTCCTGGGTTTGATTCCCTCATTCTCTACTTGCAAACATCATTACTCTGAACAAGTCACTTGGCCAGAAAATGCTCACAGGCTGCCCCACAGAAAAAGGCACTTGTGCGTAGTGGATGTACCAGATTAACAAATTAATAAAATAATACGTTTCTGAAATGTATTTCCCTGTTACTATGGCATCAAGCAGTATAGAGTTACTTCTGTCAGACTTTAGGGGTGTCTTTAATATTTATAAGAGTTAGGACTTCTGATTTTGGACCAATATGCATACGTAGATGTTGAGACATTATCTACTTTTATATCTCATTGGTTCACAGCAGCTCATGTGTTTCCATGTGGGACGTGTCACCCATTTATTCATACCTTGTCATCTTCCTACCAGTTTAAACATCCTATTGATGTGCACAGGGCTGACCTTGGGTGAACTGGCGCCCTTAACTCATAGGCTGCATGGGGGTTCTAGAGACTCTGAGGTGATTTTAGAGGTTTTTTTTGAAAATAACCTTTTTCATCCAGTAATTGTCTAAACAAAAACCCTGATCAAAGAAAGAAATTTAGCCTTAATTTTCAGTTTTCTTTTTTCCTGCATCCTTTCGGCACACACTAACTGCCCAAGATTGCGTTGTAATAACTGCAGTGGAAATAACTAATGAACAATATTGGTTAACCTACTGTTTGTTTATTCTCACTGTCCTTTGAGGGATTCCCTTATTTCTGTCCCTTATAAGATCCGTTCACTGTTGTTGAGACCACTGCCTGGGATGCTTGTCCAACTTACCCATCATTCTTTTTATCCCATTGTACCCAAAGCTTACATTACTTTGCTCTCAAAGTATGTCCTATTATCACTCATTTCATTTTGTCACTCTTTTAATTTTCCAAAAGATGACGGTTTGTGGCACTAGTGCCCCTCCTTTCCTCAAGGGCATGCAAACAAGGTTCCTTTAATTCTTAACACTTAATGTAATTTTCATGTCTTTCATAGCTATTTTTTTTATTTTCCTCCCTAATGTTTTGTTTGCAAGGAAAATGTACAGAGCAAAGCTCCCAGCAGGATCCGAAGTTTTCAAAAGATATGTAGATGCCATTTTCACTATCTGGTTTCATTCAAAATGTGACTTGCACTGGTGCCTGCCCTAAACTTTGCTTTAGGCCAGTAGAATAACGTGCACATTGCTTATCTCTTAGAGAGTGAGCCACTGAGCTCTAATGTGTGCATTTTGTGCATCTCTTAGAGAGTAAGCCACTTAGATCTAATGTGTCCATTTTGTGTATCTCTTAGAGAGTGAGCCACTGAGGTCTAATGTGTGCATTTTCTTTATCTCTTAGAGAGTGAGCCACTGAGATCTAATGTGTGTATTTTGTTGATCTCTTAGAGAGTGAGCCAATGAGATCTAATGTGCGCATTGTGTGTACGTCTTAGAGAGTGAGCCACTGAGATCTAATGTGTGCATTTTGTTTATCTCTTAGAGAGTGAGCCAGTGAGATCTAATGTGTGCATTTTGTGAATCTCTTAGAGAGTGAACCACTGAGGTCTAATGTGTGCATTTTGTTTATCTCTTAGAGAATGAGCCACTTAGATCTAATGTGTCCATTTTGTGTATCTCTTAGAGAGTGAGCCACTGAAGTCTAATATGTGCATTTTGTGTATCTCTTAGAGAGTGAGCCACTGAGGTCTAATGTGTGCATTTTCTTTATCTCTTAGAGAGTGAGCCAATGAGATCTAATGTGCGCATTGTGTGTACCTCTTAGAGAGTGAGCCACTGAGATCTAATGTGTGCATTTTGTTTATCTCTTAGAGAGTGAGCCACTGAGATCTAATGTGTGCATTTTGTGTATCTCTTGGAGAGTGAGACACTGAGATCTAATGTGTGCATTTTGTTTATCTCTTTGAGAGTGAACCACTGAGATGTAATGTGTGCATTTTGTTTATCTCTTAGAGAGTGAGCCAGTGATATCTAATGTGGGAGTTTTTTTTCTCTCTCATAGAGAGTGAGCCACTGAGGTCTAATGTATGCATTTTGTGCGTGTTTTACAGAGTGAGCCATTGAGATCTAATGTGTGCATTTTGTTTATAGCTTAGAGAGAGAGCCACTGAGATCTAATATGTGCAATTTGTGTATCTCTTAGAGAGTGAGCCACTGAGATCTAATGTGTGCATTTTGTGTAGCTCTTGGAGAGTGAGACACTGAGATCTAATGTGTGCATTTTGTTTATCTCTTTGAGAGTGAGCCACTGAGATGTAATGTGTGCATTTTGTTTATCTCTTAGAGTGAGCCACTGAGATCTAATGTGGGCGTGTTTTTTTTTCCTCTTCGAGAGTGAGCCACTGAGGTCTAATGTGTGCATTTTGTTTATTGCTTAGAGAATGAGCCACTAAGATCTAATGTGGAATTTTCTTTCTTTCTTAGAGAGTGAGCCACTGAGTTGTAATGTTTGTGTTTTGTGCATCTGTTAGAGAGTGAGCCACTGAGATCTAATGTGTGCATTCTGTGTATTTCTTAGAGAGTGAGCCACTGAGTTGTAATGTCTGTGTTTTGTGCATCTTTTACAGAGTGAGCCACTGAGATCTAATGTGTGCATTTTTATAGCTTAGAGAGAGAGCCGCTGAGATCTAATACGTGCAATTTGTGTATCTCTTAGAGAGTGAGCCACTGAGATCTAATGTGTGCATTTTGTGTATCTCTTGGAGAGTGAGACACTGAGATCTAATGTGTGCATTTTGTTTATCTCTTTGAGAGTGAGCCACTGAGGTCTGATTTGTGTGTTTTGTGAATCTTGTAGAGCATGAGCCACTGAGATCTAATGTGTGCATGTTGTGTATAGCTTACAGAGTGAGCCACTGAGATCTATGTGCATTTTGTGCATCTCTTAGAGAGTGAGCCACTGAGGTATGATGTGTGCATTTTATTTGTCTCTTAGAGAGTGGCCAAGGAGATCTAATGTGTGCACGTTTTCTTTTAGAGAGTGAGCCACAGAGATCTAATGTGTGCACTTCTCTTAGAGAGTGAGCCACTGAGGTCTAATGTGTGCATTTTGTGTGTCTTTTTAGAGAGTGACCATTGAGATCTAATTTGTGCATTTTGTTTATCTCTTGGAGAGTGAGCCACTGAGATCTAATGCATGTATTTTGTTTATAACTTAGAGAGTGAGCCACTGAGATCTAAGGTGTGCATTTTGTGCATCTCATAGAGAGTGAGCCACTGAGATCTAATGTGTGGATTATGTGCGCACTCAGAGAGTGAGCCACTGAGGTCTTATGTCTGCATTTTGTTTATAGCTTAGAGAATGAGCCACTGAGATCTAATGTGTGCACTTTGTTTATCTCTCAGAGAGTGAACCACTGAGATTTATCTGTCCAGTTTGTGTATTTCTTAGAGAGAGCCACTGAGATCTAATGTGTGACTTTTGTTTATCTCTTAGAGAGTGAGCCACTGAGTTCTAACGTGCGGATTTTATCTCTCAGGGCTTGAGCCACTGAGGTCTAATGTGTGCATTTTGTTTATCTCTTAGAGAGTAAGCCACTGAGATCTAATGTGTGCATTTTGTGTATCTCTTAGGGACTGAGCCACTGAGGTCTAATGTGTGTCTTTTGTATATCTCTTAGAATGAGCCACTGAGATATAATGTGTGCTTTTTGTATATCTCTTAGAGTGTGAGCCACTGAGATCTAATGTGTGCATTTTATCTCTTAGAGAGTTAGCCACTGAGATCTAATGTGGGTGTTTTGTTTATCTCTTAGAGAGTGAGCCACTGAGATCTAATGTGTGCATTTTGTGTATCTCTTTGAGAGTGAGCCACTGAAATCTAATGTGTGCATTTTATCTCTTAGAGAATGAGCCACTGAGATCTAATGTGGGAGTTTTGTTTATCTCTTAGAGAGTGATCTACTGAGATGTAATGTGGGTGATTTTTTTCTATCTTAGAAAGTGAGCCACTGAGGTCTGATGTGCACATTTTATCTCTTAGAGAGTGACCCATTGAGATCTAATGTGTGCGTTTCTGTATCTCTTAGAGAGTGAGCCACTGAGGTCTCATGTGTGCATTTTGTGTATCTCTTAGAGAGTGAGCCACTGAGATCTAATGTGTGCATTTTGTTTATCTCTCACAGAGTGAACCACTGAAATCTAATGTGTGTTTTGTTTATCTCTTAGAGAGTGAGCCACTGAGGTCAGATTGTGCATATTGTGTATCTCTTGGAGAGTGAGCCACTCTGATCTAATGTTTGCATTTTGTGCATCTCAGAGAGTGAGCCACTGAGGTCTAATGTGTACGTTTTGCTTATCTCTTAGAGAGTAAGCCACTGAGATCTAATGGGGGTGATTTTTTTCTCTCTTCGAGAGTGAGCCACTGAGATCTAATGTGTGCATTTTCTTTATCTCTTAGAGAATGAGCCACTAAAGCCTAATTTGTGCATTTTGTGTATCTCTAAGAGGGAACCACAGAGATCTAATGTGTGCATTTTGTGCATCGCTTAGAGACTGAGCCACTGAGATCTAATTTGTGCAATTTGTTTATTGCTTACGGAGTGAGCCACTGAGATCTACTGTGTACATTTTTTTAATCTCTTAGAGAATGAGTCACTGAGAGCTAATGTGTGCATTTTGTTCATCTCTTAGAGAGTGAGCCACTGAGATCTAATATGTGCATTTTATCTCTCAGAGAATGAGCCTCTGAGATCTGATGTGTGCATTTTGTTTATAGCTTACAGAGTGTGCCACTGAGGCCTAATGTGTGTATTTTGTGCATCACTTAGAGTGAGCCACTGAGATCTAATGTGTGCATTTTGTTTCTCTCTTAAAAAACGAGCCACTGAGATCTAATGCATGTGCTTTGTTTATCTCTTAGAGAGTGAGCCACTGAGATCTAATGTGTGCATTTTGTTTATCTCTTAGAGAGTGATCCACTGAGGTCTAACATGTGCATTTTGTGTTTCTCTTGGATAGTGACCCCTGAGATCTAATGTGTGCATTTTGTGTATCTCTTAGACAGTGAGCCACTGAGATCTAATGTGTGCATTTTGTTTATAGCTTAGAGAGTGAGCCACTGAGGCCTAATGTGTGTATTTTGTGCATCACTTAGAGTGAGCCACTGAGATCTAATGTGTGCATTTTGTTTCTCTCTTAAAAAACGAGCCACTGAGATCTAATGCATGTGCTTTGTTTATCTCTTAGAGAGTGAGCCACTGAGATCTAATGTGTGCATTTTGTTTATCTCTTAGAGAGTGATCCACTGAGGTCTAACATGTGCATTTTGTGTTTCTCTTGGATAGTGACCCCTGAGATCTAATGTGTGCATTTTGTGTATCTCTTACAGAGTGAGCCACTGAGATCTAATGTGTGCACTTTTTTATCTCTTAGAGAGTGAACCACTGAGGTCTAATGTTTGTGTTTTGTTTATCTCATAGAGAATGAGCCACTGAGATCTAATGTGTGCATTTTGTTTACTGTTTACAGAGTGAGCCACTGAGATCTTTGTGCATTTTGTGTATCTCTTAGAGTGAGCCATGGAGCTCTAATGTGTGCGTTTGTGTATCTCTTAGAGAGTGAGCCACTGAGGTCTAATGTGTGCATTTTGTTTATAGCTTAGAGTGAGCCACTGAGATCTAATGTGTGCATTTTGTGAATCTCTTAGAGAGTGAGCCACTGTGATCTAATGTGTGCATTTTGCTTATCTCTTAGAGAATGAGCCACTAAGATCTAATGTGGAATTTTCTTTATCTCTCAGAGAGTGAGCCACTGAGTTATAATGTCTGCGTTTTGTGCATCTGTTAAGAGAGTGAGCCACTGAGATCTAATGTGTGCATTTTGTTTATCTCATAGAGAGTGAGCCAGTGATATCTAATGTGTGCATTTTTTCTCTCTCCTAGAGAGTGAGCCACTGAGGTCTAATGTATGCATTTTGTGTGTCTTTTACAGAGTGTGCCACTAAGAGCTAATGTGTGAATTTTGTGTATCTCTTAGAGAGAGAGACACTGAGATCTAATGTGGGCATTTTGTTTATCTCTTAGAGTTAGCCACTGAGATCTAATGTGGGCGTTTTTTTCTCTCTCAGAGAGTGAGCCACAGAGGTCTAATGTATGCATTTCATCTCTTAGAGAGTGACCCATTGAGATCTAATGTGTGCATTTTGTGCATCTCTTAGTGAGTGAGTTATTGAGGTCTGATGTGTGCATTTTATTTATCTCTTAGAGAATGAGCCACTCAGATCTAATGTGTGCACTTTAACTCTTAGGGAGTGAGCCACGGAGATCTAATGTGTGCACTTCTCTTAGAGAGTGAGCCACTGAGGTCTAATTTGTGCGTTTTGCGTATCTGTTAGAGCGTGAGCCACTGAAGCCTAATTTGTGCATTTTGTACATCTCTAAGAGAAAGCCACTTAGATCTAATATGTGCATTTTGTGCATCTCTTAGAGTGAGCCACTGAGGTCTAATGTGTGTATTTTGTTTATTTCCAAGAGAATGAGCCTCTGAGATCTAATGTGTGCATTTTATGTATCTGTTAGAGAGTGAGTCAGTAAAAAGCACGATAAACCAGTAAACCACTTTTGAAAGCAACCACCCACTTTTCCAAAAAAGGGGAATTATAAAAGGCCAATTAATAAGAGCATCAAGAATTTGTAGTACGGATAGCCTTTACCATAGGGAATGTGGATACCTAAGGGAATTATTTTTAGAAAAGGGTTATCCAATCAATTTATTTGAGGCTTTATGTAATGAAATTTCTCAAAAAAGAAACACACTTTACCCCCCTTTGCTTGGCGTAACAGAAATACAAGAGATGGTTAACACAAAAAATATTGATAAATTAACCAAACCTTCTTTTTCATACACATACAATAGCAATAATGCTGAAATTGAAAATACAATTAAGAGATTTTGGCCCATACTTTCCATTAATGACGACCTCAAAAAAAGTATTCCTAGTGAACCTCAATTTATTAGAAGAAGGGACCGTAACTTGAAGGAATTACTGGAGAGAGAGGTTCAACCTAATAATATTGTAAATCAACCTATTAGAGGAACTTATAAATGTAACTCTTGTAACCAATGTTGTTTTATATTAAACAATAAGGGTATTTATTTAAAATCGAGAAACATAAATTTATTTCCATCTGGCCATTTTAATTGTAATTCCAAAGGTGTGGTTTACTTGGGATTTTGTCAACACTGTTTATGTTTTTATGTTGGAAAGACTGAAAGAACCCTAAAAAGAAGGGTATATGAGCACATTTATGAAATTAAGAATAAGAAGGAATCGAATGCATTTTATAAGCATTCTCTTAATTGCAAAAATATGTGCTTAAAATTTTTGGTGTTCGAACAAGCAACTGATAGTGTAAGAGGAGGTGACTGGGAGACATCCCTTGAACATAAAGAATTATTATGGCAGTTAAAATTAAATGCCACAAAACCACCAGGCCTTAATGATGCTATAAGCATTAATAGTGTCCTGAAGTTGCGAAGAGCCAAATTATAATAGAAATGTGGTTCACAAGTAGGTTGCAACTGTTTAACGTCCATGAAATAACTTTCATTAACATTTTTAGTAACAAGGGTTTAAGAGTGATGGTTTTTACACTAAAATGTTGTAAATAAGGTCACATGTATTGTTATACATTTCATTATTTGGCATTATATAGGAATGTACAAGTAGAAAGCTAAAATGCACTCGTATATATATATATTTCTTAGGAGGTTGGAGCAATTTTAGGAAAAGGAACTTTCTATTTAAGCACAATATTGGTATAGAAAGTATTTTATATATATATTTTATACATTTTTACAAATATGTTTGTTTTTAAAAGCATATATTTTTTCTTCTTTTTTATTACACTTAAGAAACATGTTTTACAAAAATACATTTTTTAGTATAGCACAGACAAGTTTAATAATATTCCACATTAATCTAGTTAGGTTTACATATAAATAAATAAAAAACTGTTTTACAAGTAAGGTATATTATAAAACATTTATTTATTTATGGACCATATAATGCTGCTAAAGTGGATTGTTAAAAGTGCAATTATGACATAAAGTCGATGTATGTGTTTTTATTTTTATTTTTATTTTTATCAACTTGTTAGTTTATCTCTAAGGTTTTTAAATGTTTTTAAAATAACAATTAACTATAAGAATTTTTTAAGAAATATCAGTAGGTTGTGTTTAATAACAAGAATAAAAATAATAAAAGTTAATTAATTGATTAAGTCCAACAATGCAATTAAGGAAGCAAGGGAATAGGCAAATGTATATAAAGGAAGTGCTTTTCCACTTATAGTTGTCTTGATAAAGCCTGGGAGAGCCCGGGCGAAAGCGCTTGACAATATTTCTTGTTTTCGTTTTTGAAGAGCTGTTTTTATCTGTGGATATAAAGTGGAATAAAGGAGTCTTTGGTAACACATCATCTGTTTCCAGGTCCTTGTGATTGCTCTGTTAGAGAGTGAGCCACTGAGATCTAATGTGTGCATTTTGTTTATAGCTTATAGAGTGAGCCATTGATGTCTGTGTAGTGAGCCATGGAGATCTAATGTGTGCATTTGTTTATCTCTTCGAGAGTAAGCCACTGAGGTCTAATGTGTGCATTTTGTTTATTGCTTAGAGAGTGAGACACTGAGATCTAATGTGTGCATTTTGTTTTTTAGCTTAGGGCGTGAGCAACTGAGATTTAATGTCAGTGCATTTTGTGCATCTCTGAGAGAGTGAACCACTGAGGGCTAATGTGTGTGTTTTGTGAATCTCTTAGAGTGTGAGCCACTGAGATCTAATGTGTGAATTTTGTTTATTGCTTAGAGAGAGTGAGCCACTGAGGTCTAATGTGTGGGTATTCTGCATCTCTTAAGAGTGAGCCATTGAGATCTAATGTGTGTATTTTGTTTTTAGCTTAGAGAGTGAGCCACTGAGATTTAATGTCTGTATTTATTTATCTGTTAGAGAGTGAATCACTGAAATCTAATGCGTGCATTTTATCTTTTCGAGAGTGAGGCACTGAGATCTAATGTGTGCGTTTTGTGCATTTCTTAAGAGAGTAAGCCACTGAGATCTAATGTGTGCATTTTGTTTATCTCGTAAAAAGTGAGCCACTGAGATCTACTGTGTGCATTTTGTTTATCTCTTAGCAAATGAGCCACTGAGGTCTAATGTGCGGATTTTTTTTTATCTCTTAAGGCATGTGCCACTGAGGTCTAATGTTTGCATTTTGTTTATCTCTTAGAGAGTAAGCCACTGAGGTCTAATGCGTGTGTTTTGTGCACCTAATAGAGAGTGACCACTGAGATCTAATGTGTGGATTTTGTTTATAGCTTAGAGAATTGAGCCACTGAGATCTAATGTGTGCATTTGTGTGTCTCTTAGAGAGTGACCACTGAGATCTAATGTGTGCATTTTGTGCATGTCTTAGAGAGTGAGCCACTGAGATCTGATATGTGCATTTTATTTATCTCTTAGAGAGTTAGCCACACAGATCTAATGTGTGCATTTTGTGTTTTTCTTAGAGAGAGCCATTGAGATCTGATGTGTGTTTCTTGTTTATCTGTTAGAGAGTGAGCCACTGAGATCTAATGTGTGCATTTTGTTTATAGCTTAGAGAGTAAGCCACTGAAATCTAAGGTGTGGATTTTGTGCATCTCTTAAAGAGTGAACCACTAAGATCTAATGTGTGCATTTTGTGCATATCTTAGAGAGTGAGCCACTGAGATCTATTGTGTGCATTTTGTTTATAGCTTAGAGAGTGCGCCACTGAGATCTAATGTGTGCACTTTGTTTATCTCTCAGATTGTGAGCCACTGAGGTCTAATGTGTGCATTTTGTGTCTCTCTTAGAGAGTGACCACTGAGCTCTAATGTGTACAATTTGTGTATCTCTTAGAGAGTTAGCCACGGAGATCTAATGTGTACATTTTGTGTATTTCTTAGAGATAGCCATTGAGATCAGATGTGTATGTTCTGTTTATCTCTTAGAGAGTGAGCTACTGAGGTCTAATATGTGCGTTTTGTTATCTCTTAGAGAGTGACCACAGAGATCTAATGTGTGCATTTTGTGTATTTCTTAGAGAGAGATATTGAGATCTAATGTGTGCATTTTGTTTATCTCTTGGAGAGTGAGCCACTGAGATCTATTGTGTGCATTTTGTTTATAGCTTAGAGAGTGCGCCACTGAGATCTAATGTGTGCACTTTGTTTATCTCTCAGATCGTGAGCCACTGAGGTCTAATGTGTGCGTTTTGTGTCTCTCTTAGAGAGTGACCACTGAGCTCTAATGTGTACAATTTGTGTATCTCTTAGAGAGTTAGCCACGAAGATCTAATGTGTACATTTTGTGTATTTCTTAGAGATAGCCATTGAGATCAGATGTGTATGTTCTGTTTATCTCTTAGAGAGTGAGCTACTGAGGTCTAATATGTGCGTTTTGTTATCTCTTAGAGAGTGACCACGGAGATCTAATGTGTGCATTTTGTGTATTTCTTATAGAGATATATTGAGATCTAATGTGTGCATTTTGTTTATCTCTTAGAGAGTGAGCCACTGAGGTCTAATGTGTAGATTTTGTTTATCTCTTAGAGCATGATCCACTGAAGTCTAATGTATGCATTTTGTTTGTCTCTTAGAAAGTAAACCACTGAAATCTAATTTTTGCGTTTTATCTCTTGGAGAGTTAGCCACTGAGATCTTATGTGGGTGTTTTGTTCATCTCTTAGAGAGTGAGTCACTGAGATGTAATGTGGGCTATTTTTTCTCTCTTAGAGAGTGAGCCACTGAGATCTAATGTGTGCATTTTGTGCATCTCTTAGAGTGTGAGCCACTGAGGCCTAATTTGTGTATTTTGTGTATCTCTAAGAGGGAGCCACTGAGATCTAATGTGTTCATTTTGTTTATAGCTTAGAGAGTGAGCCACTGAGATTTAATGTCTGTATTTTTTTATCTCTTAGAGAGTGAACCACTGAGATCTAATGTATGCATTTTATCTCTTAGCGAGTGAGCCACGGAGATCTAATGTGTGCATTTTATCTCTTAGAGAGTGAGCCACTGAGATTTAATGTCTGTATTTTTTTATCTCTTAGAGAGTGAACCACTGAGGTCTAATGTGTGCATTGTTTCTCTTAGCGAGTGAGCCACGGAGATCTAATGTGTGCATTTTATCTCTTAGAGAGTGAGCCACTGAGATCTAATGTGTGCGTTTTCTTAATCTCTTAGAGAGTGAGCCACTGAGATTCACTGTGTAAGATTTGTGTATCTCTTAAGAGAGTGAGCCACTGAGGTCTAATGTTATTGGCATTGTCACAGTAGGCTGATTCTGTGGAAGGACATCCCTTGGCCATGTAAAAATATGCCCCTGCACAAAATCCTTATAGTGACATGTAATCTGCAGGCTAATGAACATTCCACCTTAAATTCAGGTGTAAGAGGCAATTGAGTTTTTATAGGGATCAGGATGGAAGTGATGACATCATCAAATGTTGACACAGCACCTAGGCAAGACTCTACTGTGGAGGTGATTAACCAGCAGCAGACAATGCCACAAGGGACTTCTAACACCACACAAATGGTGCTAAACAGTACCAGTGTGCTGGGAGCTCGACCAAAAACCATGAATTCCTCTTCATGTTTTACCTGTACCTGTGAAGAAGAAAGAGAACCTGAACAGAGGTTGTTCGTTGAATTGCAATACAAAGTGGCGCAAACTCATATGCCAACATAGTGTTGGCATATTGGGAGGATCGAGCAATATTCAAGGCAAGCCATTTATGGAGGGGTTACCTGAGTTATTTTGTGGACATTGTCTTCCTGCTTTGGACAGGGACACAGGAATAGCTTTATGAGTTTGTTACCTACCTGAAAAGCACCACTGATTTTTTGAGGTTTAGTATTTCACTCTCGGATACAACTATAGCTTTCTTAGATGTCCGAGTGATGAAAAACACAGAACAATGGATTGAGACTGTGTTATATAGGAAGGAATGCTGGAGAAATGCTCTCCTAGCTTATGATAGTATGCACCCCAGATATGCATGTAATAATATTGTTCAGGGACAATTTTTTCGAACATCTAGGTTATGTACTAATGATGAGACATATAGAGAGAGGTCTGCAGAATTGATGGTAAACTCAAAAGCATGGGGATATAATCAGAACATAATACAGCGGGCATTTAATAAAAGTAAAGAAGAGAGGTTGAATAAAGCAAAACCCTGGTTTTCTGGAAATGTACAGGTGCATGACAGGGAGACTGATAAAAGCAGACAACCCCTTCAAGTTACTTTGAATTATAGTAACAATGTGGGGGGCATTTGTGACATTATTCGTAAGAACTGGAAAATCGTGTTAACTGATGACAGAGTGATGGCATTAATGACTCAGGAACCCACATTTTGTTAAAAACTAAGAATTTGAAGGATTTGCTTTTTACAGACCAGCAGGGTGTTAGGAAACTTGTCATGGGGCGACAAGGGACATACCCCTGTAGACATTGCAAAGCTTGCCAGTATATTAGACATAACAACACATTCATTCATCCACTGTCTGGAAAGAGCTATTCATTGAAACAATATGCTGACTGTTTGACCAGCAATATTATATACTTGGCTGACTGTATACAATGTTGTTCATTTTATGTAGGTAAAAAAAATTGTGGATTGAAAGACAGGGTGTTACAACATATGTCAGCTGTACATACAGGTAATATATACAATGCCCTGTATCAGCATGTAAAGCAAGTACCCTGGGCATGTATTTTATGGTTTTGCAGGTTATTCATCCAACCAGGAGCAGGGTGATTTGAGAAATATAACATAATGTATTAAAACTGGATGGATAATCCGTCTGGGTGCTGATAGAGCACCTGTCCTGAATGGTGTCATTCCTATCAAGCCTTTTTTTAAAAAGAGGAGGGCTTTTTACTGAGACTTTGATTGGCTGTTATGTATTTTAAAAGGTGTTCAAAACTTATATATGTTGTCTGAAGAAGGGTTTTTTAAACCTGAAGGCGCTAACCTAGTGCATTTTATTAAACTACTGTTTTTTATCAGCCTGGTGGTCCAGATCATCTGTTTTTGCTCCTAGAGAGTGAGCCACTGAGATCTAATGTGTGCATTTTGTTTATAGCTTAGAGAGTGAGCCGCTGAGATATAATGTTTTCATTTTATTTATCTCTTAGAGAGTGAGGCACTGACATCTAATGTTTGCGTTTTGTGTATTTCTTAAGAAGGTAAGCCACTGAGATCTTATGTGTGCATTTTATCGGTTAGAAAGTGAGCCACTGAGATCTACTGTGTGCATTTTGTTTAGCTCTTAGAGAGTGAGTCACTGATATCTAATGTGTGCATTTTGTTAATCTCTTAGAGAGTGAGCCACTGAGGTCAGTTGTGTGCATTTTATCTCTTAGAGAGTGAGCCACTGAGGTCAATTGCGTGCATTTTGTTTATCTCTTAGAAAGTGAGCCACTGAGTTCTAATGCATGCATTTTGTGCATCTCTTAGTGAGCCACTGAGGTCTAACGTGTGAGATTTGTGTATCTGTTAGAGAGTGAGCCACAGAGATCCAATGTGTGTGTTTTATCTCTTAGAGAATGAGCCACTGAGGTATAATGTGTGCATTTTATTTATAGCTTAGAGAGTGAGCCACTGAGATCTAATGTGTGCATTTTGATTACCTCTTAGAGAGTGAGCCACTGAAATGTAACGTGTGCATTTTGTGTATCTCTTAGAGAGTGAGCCACTGAGATCTAATGTGTCCGTTCTTTTTATCTCTTTGAGAGTGAGCCACTGAAATATAATTTGTGCATTTTGATTACCTCCTAGAGAGCGAGCCACTGAAATGTAACGTGTGCATTTTGTGTATCTCTTAGAGAGTGAGCCACTGAGATCTAATGTGTCCATTCTTTTTATCTCTTAGAGAGTTAGACACTGAGATCTAATGTGTGCATTTTATTTATAGCTTAGAGAGTGAGCCACTGAGATGTAATGTGTGCATTTTGTTTATCGCTTAGAGAGTGAGCCACTGAGATGTAATGTGTGCATTTTGTGCATCTCTTAAAGAGTGAGCCACAGAGATCTAATCTGTGCATTTTATCTCTTAGAGAGTGAGCCACTGAGGTCTAATGTGTGCATTTTGTGCATCTCTTTGAGAGTGAGCTACTGAGATCTAATGTGTGCATTTTATCGGTTAGAAAGTGAGCCACTGAGATCTAATGTGTGCATTTTGTTTATCACTTAGAGAGTGAGCCAGTGAGATGTAATGTGTGCATTTTGTGTATCTCTTAAATAGTGACCACTGAGATTTAATGTGTACATTTTGTACATCTCCTAGAGAGTGAGCCACTGAGGTCTAATGTGTGCGTTTTGTGTATCTCTTAGAGTGAGCCACGGAGATCTAATGTGTGCATGTTGTGTATCTCTTAGAGAGTGAGCCACTGAGGTCTGATGTGTGTGTTTTGTGTAGCTCTTAGAGAGTGACCACTGAGATCTAATGTGTGCATTTTGTGTATCTCATAGAGAGTGAAACACGAGATCTAATATGTGCATTTTGTGTATTTCTTAGAAAGAGACATTTAGATCTGATGTGTGTGTTTTGTTTCTCTCTTAGAGAGTGAGCCACTGAGATCTAATGTTTGTGTTTATCTCTTAGAGAGTGAGCCACTGAGATCTAATGTGGGTGTTTTGTTTCTCTCTCAGAGAGTGAGACACTCAGATATAATGTGTGCACTTTTTCTCCTAGAGAGTGAGCCACAGAGATCTAATGTATGCAATTTGTTTATCTCTTAGAGAGTGAGCCACTGAGGTCTAATGTGTGCATTTTTGTATATCTCTTAGATAGTGACCACTGAGATCTAATGTGTGCATTTTGTGCATCTCCTAGAGAGCAAGCCACTGAGATCTAATGTGTGCATTTTGTGTATCTCTTAGAGTGAGCCACCTAGATCTAATGTGTGCATTTTGTTTATAGCTTAGAGAGTGAGCCACTGAGATCTAATGTCTGCATTTTGTGCATCTCTTAGAGTGAGCCACAGAAATCTAATATGTGCACTTTGTTGATCTCTTAAAGAGTGAGCCACTGATGTCTAATGTGTGCATTTTGTGCATCTCTTAGAGAGTGAGCCACTGAGGCCTAATTTGTGCGTTATGTGTATCTCTAAGAGGGAGCTACTGAGATCTAATGTGTGCATTCTGGGTCTCATTCTGTGCGACACATACAATGCTTACATTAGAACTCAATGGCTCAGTCTCTAAGGCATGCAATGCTTTATGGAAGTGTTTTTCTTGAGGTTGAGTAAAATAAGTTTGGTTTTGTTGGGATTAAGAGACAAATGATTATTATATAACCAGGTAGGTCTCCTTGGAAGTAATGCCAATTGAGTGATTTGTTGTAGTGTCAGTGGATCATATAATAGTAGGTCATCTGCTGATTGTATGAGAAACCCCTGACTGAATGAAGAGTGAATATGATGAATAAAGATAATAAAGATACTGAACAGGAGTGGCCCTAAAATAGAACTTTGGGGAACACCGGTAGAGATGTGAGTATATGACGATAAAGAGTTTTGCCATCTGCCTGTTTCTGTCTGATAAGTAACTTGAAATCCAGCTAAGAGAAGGAAGTGATAGATGAGCATTTGAGACTTGAGTTAGAATAAGTGAGTGAGGTACTGTATTAAAGGCTTTTGATAAGTCAAGAAATAGGGTGGATACAATTTTCCCTGAATCTTTGGCTTTATTGGTTATGTCCATAAATTATATTAACTCAGTTGTAGTACTATGACCTGGTCTGAATCCATGTGGAGTTGGAGATAGGATTTGCTTATTAAGGAGGAAATACAGAAGTTTCATGTGTATGCATTTTTCAAGGAGCTTAGAGATTGCAGATAAAATGGCTATGGGTTGGTATTTTGAGATATCAGTTAAGTTGCCTCCTTTGTGAAGGGGTAGAATAAAAGCTGTTTTCCAAAGTTTCGGGACATACAACTCTCAGATGGACCTGATGCTGAGTATACTAATAGGGTGGGGAATGGCTTATGCATCAAGTTTTAGATATTCAGTGGGTAACTTGTCTGGTGTGTTAGAGCTGGGTTTTAGCTTGAGAAGTAGCCTTTTTATAGTTAAAGTTGGGACTGTAGTACGTGAGAATGTGGTTGAAGCATTTTTTGTCGATTCATCTGTAAGTGAGGTTGTAGAGGAAGGGCATTGAGAGAGATGGGGTAATGCGGCTATTGCAGCAATTTGTACTAGTGTGGAGTTGTGAAAAGTTAGCAGTAATGTTAACTAATAGAATTTCTGAAGTGAGAGTTGAAAAGACTGGCTATTTGTTCTGGAGTTTTGTCTGCGTGTGGAAACAGGTTGCTTTTTTTTGCCAGGGCTTAGAAGTGATCCTATAGATGTTCAGAATAGTTTGGGATTCTGCTTATGATTTTTTGAAGTTTTAAATAGTAGTCTCTTTTATATTTGGATACTAGTCTTTTTACTTGGTTACGGAGCTGTTTGAATCTCAGCAGGTCTGAAGGTTTTTTATGTTTTGCCACCAGCCATGGTTTGGTTTTCACCCGTTTTATTCTTGGGGGGGGGGGGGTTACAAGACTGTGTAATGTTTCTAAAAAAGGTTGTGTTGAAGTAATCCAGAGCATCATGTAGAAGAAGACATTTTAAGTTAGTCCAATTCATACTTTTTAGTATATTGGTGAATATCTGTGGGTTAAAATTGGTTAAGATTCCCAACATGTTTGTAGTGATGCTGCTTGTGGAAGGAGGATGCTGTTTGATGACAAAGGCTAGGAGGTAATCACTTATAGCATTTGGGAGAATATCGGCTGAGGAGATTTTAATAGGGTCAGAAACCAGTATCCATTCAAAGATGGACCCCTCCTTGGTACTACTATTATATCCTGTTGGAGAGGTGATAAGTTGAGTGACATGAACTAAGTTTATATTTGAGGATGGAAATTTAGAACAAAAACTTTACCAGCTAATATTTACATCACCCAGATAGTTTCATTTTTAATAGTGCTAGAGACCCAAGAGAGTATTTCTTGCCATATCAGTATTCTATTGCTGGGGGAATGTAAAGGAATATAATGCATACTTTTTTTGACTTATTAGGAGACCAGAATTTCAGCATTAGAGAGTTGTGGGATGATATCTTTGTATGGGAATATATTTTAGTTATTAGGGTAAAGGATTTCAGCACCACCTCCTTTTTTGTGGAGTTTATCTTCATATGCAGAAGTGTGAACAACAGAAGGTAAAGTCCCCAGCATCTAGATTTGGTTCATTTCTGTGTTATCTCACCTGTGGTAGCTTGTGAACCTTAGCTAGTGGGGTTATTATCCCCTATTGAGAGATCATCTTGTTCTTCATACCCAGATGGACATAAGGTTTATAGAAGAGTTTTCTCCACAGCATCAGTTTTTGGGAGTGAGACCCAGGGTACAGCCTCGGACTCCATTTTCTCATGGAAAGGGAATACTCTGAAAGGGCATGAAGACTGGGCCCTCCAGACCACAGCCTAGGTCTGTTGCTGTGACTAAAATAAAGACCTGTTGGTGTGACTTGTATTGCCATCACCTGAAGGGCTGACTGTTTACAGACTGGGGTTGAGATAGTTTCCACACAGCTGCACGAGTCTTTGAGCTTTCCTTTTTCTCATTCTCATACAGGATTTTAATAGAGTTAATCTCATTTTGAGAATTGGCTTAGTGGTTATATTTGAGCAAAATTCAGTAAAGTGCACTACTGACACTAAATCTTGCACTCAGTAGCATAGCTAAGGTGGGGAGAGACGGGCAACTGCCCTGGGCACAAAGTGTTGGGGCCATAATCAGCGGATCCTGATCTCTAATGCAGTACTGGCTTTTAAAAGGCAGTGTTGCATTTGTGGTCAAACCTGAGCAGTGTAGCACTCAGTCTGTGGTCTAAACTGTAGCAGCATTGTAGTAAGCAGTTTGCTACAGTTTAAAAATGATATAGGTTTACCTTTACAGTGTCGAAGCACACCTCTGCAATGGTCAGATGTGTGAAAGGCTGCTTTCAAAAGTTCATATTAGCAAATTAAAAATTGCCATACTCACAAAAGAGCAAATGCCAGTGTGTGTTTGCTCTTTTGTGAGTCGCGTTCTGAGTGGAGATTGCAGTACAGTGGGTGTCAAGACATGTACCCCCTTCCCTCACTGTAATGCGATCTCAGAGTTAGTATATATAATTAGCAGGGTGTGTGGGGCCGTAGGGGGGTGGGGGGACTTGCCTCCCTGCATAACAGTCATTGGAGACATCTGGAAGTGATGGGTGTTTCGAACAAATTCAGCATTCCCGAAGTGTCGACATTCTTTGGGGACCAGGTTCGCTCTTCCGAGGATTCGACAGTGCAGTTTCCGACATTTCAATTCAGATACATGAATAGTCGCACAAGTGTGTTGCAACATTTTAAAGGTAAACCTATATATACACATATATATATATATATATATATATATATACATAAAATATATATATATATATATATATATATATATATATATATATATATATATATATATATATATATATATATATATATATATATATATATATATATATATATACACACACACACACATATATATAAACTTAGTGCTCTATGCAGGCATGGTATAAACTGTAGCACCTGTTTGCTACAGTTTATAAGAAGAAATGTTTTTTAAGTAAAACAAGAGTGCCTAGTGTTCTGTGCAGGCAAGGTATAAACTGTAGCAAACATTAGATGCAATTTTTTTTCAGTGCACAGAAATGTGTGTGTTTTGCACCTGATTGGTATGCTAGTAGAAGCAATGTCCTTTTTTTTTCTTTTTTTTGCTCTTCAGTGGAAGAGTGGGGGGGCATGAATCTGTATTAAGTGATTGGCTTAATACAGTGAAGTCTTTGTTTTTGCTCTTCACTTAGAGCTGAGGAGGTGATGTGCTGACTCATGGTACCAGCACAGGGCACCGGTTGAGCCAGCTAAGCTTCTGTCTGCATCATCCTTTCAGACCTTGCACATGAGCTCATAGAATTCTACTGCCTCTTCTGTCCCAGGAAGGGGAATTGCACAAGTTGGTTCAAAACCACTAGCAAGAGTCAACTATTTCCCTCCCCTTCTTATTCTTTGTGACAGTCTGAGGAAGCCAAGGTTCATGTAATAGAGACTAAAATGGTTAATTGATCTTCCTTTTAAGCAAGCTGCCCTTGGAAGGGGGGACTGTATGCTCCTTGTTTCTGTTCTATAAGTATTAAAACATGTATTTTATGTCAGTGGAAGATTACGTGCACCTTGGGCCCTCGGCAGTTTTCACATCATACCCCCCAACGTACACATTTTTTGGCCATACATAAATACTTTTTTTTATTCACCTTCCTGATTTAAAACCATTGTCTATACCCATCTGGTACAACCACTTGACTGTGCACACTTCAACTGTCCCATTGTGATGAAGAATTACCCCAGTAAAATATTCCAACTTGTTTTTTGCAAATGCATACTACTACTGCAAAGCCAAGCTAGTGACTGTTTAACCTTATCATGACAACCAGTGTCAGCCATTCTTATCCACAGACTGACAGACCTAATACCTAGCAATTATAGCCCTATTGTTGGCTGTGATTGTATGCATCTTAGATGTCTGATATTGTAAAAGATAAAACATTTCACACAAATGTGTATTGGTCTTGCAAAGACTGACTATTTTAGAAAGAGCAAACAAGAGGGCAAGTTACTTTCATCCAGAGAGCCCAACCCCAACCAGCAGTTATAATCACTTTTCTGTGTATACCTCACCTAAAAAATATGATACCTTGTCAGTTCTTATCATAAAATTCAGGGACAGAGGCCCAGAATCAAAGACAATTTTCTCTTGTATACTTAGAAAATTGCTAGAATAACATTTTTTGCATTTTTGTGCATTTTCTCAAAGATATAAAATCTGAAACTCAATTATTAAGTGACTATAGTCTGCGATGATTTGCAAGAAACTGGAAATTTTATGAGGAACAGGCCACAGATATCTGAAAGATCAGAGATGGTTGAAAGGTATGTAATACTAATACCTCACAAAATTCCCAAACAAATGAAAATAGCTGTAAAAATGCAAAATAATAAAAAACGAAAACACAAAATGACTTTATTGCATAAAAATCCAACTGGTAAGCTCTTTCATTGTTACATAATGTATGTAATACTAACTTTGCTTCACATAAACATTAGCCACAAGTATTCCAATTTATTTCACGCGAATGCACATTAGTCCTGCAAAGGCCAGTTAATACAGAAAATTACTGTCATGTAATCCTCGTCTGATTTTGATAAAATAATCTGTCAACATCTTAGCACAGTAATCAGGAGCAAAGCCTCCAAAATAATGAGGGAGAAAATCCCCAAATCAGGGAGAGTCTTTAAATGTTCCTCTTATACACTTAGAAATTTGTTAGAACAACAGTTTTTGCATTGGCATGCACTTTCTGAAGGATATGAAGGCTGAAAATTCCAGTATCATCTTCATTTAGTGACTGCTGTCTTGTAAAATCATGGTGAGTTTCAGTTTTCCTTCACACAAAGACTTGCCAGTGAAGGAGCATTCAGCAAGATTGTAAGTTGTTTTCATCCACAACCAGCTCCCCTCTGCACACATTTATTTACTGTAATCTTCAAAGATTTGCCATAAAATCACAAATTATATGAGGAACATACCAAAAATATAAGGCAAAGTTAAGAATCAACTTTTTTCTCAAAGTAACCTGAGGATAAATATTCCAGTGTATTTCATAAAAAACACCATAGTCCTTATAACGCCAGATTTTAAAATGATCAGGCAACAAGAGAGTAAGTTGCTTTCATCTGCAGCCAGACCCCCCCCCCCCCAAGTTTAGTGGTTGTAGTCCCCAGGGATTTGCAAGAAAAACAAAAACATTATGAAGCACAAACCAATGCATCAGGCAGAATCAGGGACATTTTCTGTTTTGTTTTACGCACCAAAAGTAGCGGGAAGGTAATGTGTACTTTAAACCAAAGAAAGGACAAGCTGCTCTCATCCACAGCTAGTATGTAGTCCTTTTAACACTGTAATTGTCAATGTTATATCTGGTTTCCTGCAACTATACAATTTAATATTTGCAGGCTTCTACCGTTGTCTTCTTCTTCGTGAACCATGGAAAGGCAATTAGAAAGTTGTGCCACTGTGCAGATGATTACTGAGGCATTTTATTTATTTATTTTCAAAATAAAGAAACACTTCTTTCATCAGAAATAAAGTATCATCACCAGCCGTGCTACACATGTTGTCACAATTTGTCTGACGTGTCTTCACACAACAGTGGCATGCTGTAGTAGGCTATGTATTGTCTGGCAGTGCAATACCATTATTTTCTCTAATGCTTCCTTCTGGTATCAGATCCCTGTTGCCTGGCCTTGGGGTGGTGGGTGATATATTATGCAGGGGATGTGTAGCTTGAAATGCAAATGACTGTCTATTTAAGATTTGCATGGCTTGTACTACACACTCTTTCTGGAGAGTTAACTTTGGATAATCACCTCATGGAGGCTAGACTATCCTTTCCATTGTCTGTATTCTGTACTGAGTCTACTAGCAGACATCCAGATGGTGCAGATGTTTTGGTTTGTTCGGCAGATGTACTTTTCTTTCCACAAGTCTGAATCAGTTTCTGACAACAAATGCAGTCTTGGAGGAATGAACACCCATGTGGTCTGTATCACAGGTTGCAGGTGCAGGTGTATTTTAGACTGTGTTGCATCAAGCTTGCTTCTGAAGGGAAGCTCTTTTAGCCTTTCATGTCCCAGAGAAGCACCTCTGTGTAGAGCCTTTACTTTGTCATGTTAGACAACCAGCTACTGGTTTGACATCAGATCAAATACGACTGACTCTGTCTTAGCTGAATACAGAAAAGCCATCCAAAGTATGGGAGGGGGACCATGGTCTCTCAGGTCTTTCTGATGGTAGTCTCCATTCTAAGGGAGTCAGATAGCCTAACACATAAGTCATATACCCAGTACTGTTTTTGGATGTTTGATTTTTGGCCACAATCAAGCATTTCAAAACAATTTAGTGTGTTACAAATAGCATACAGGAAGTACTAATGTAGCATGTGTAGGAACCAACATATGTTGGCATTTCATGTTTTATGGCAAATAATAGTGCTGTATAGTTAAGAAGTACTATATGATTAAATAGGAATTTAACATATGCCCGCCTTCCCCCCTTCTCATTGATTACCTACTGTTGCATAATTTTGGGGGGGAAAAAAGCATGTTGCAGGCTTGTTTTCCATTGCTTTGATACATGATTCTGCAAGACCAGGTGCCAGTTTAGGCATGGTCTTCATTCTTCCAATTCAACAAGCTTTGTTTCTAGACAATATCTACTCCGGTAATTTGTATTTATCCTTTGTGTTTTCCCACTAAATCTTAGAGATGTTGAAGGAAATCCACTAAGAAAAACAAACAGAAGAGCAGTCTGTTTTGGATGTTAAACCGCTCTTTTCTCCCTGCTCATTGTCTTTGTAGAGCCACCTTTATTCAGAACATTCATTTAGATCTGACTTATTCCATTATTGGGCACCATACTTTGCACTCTGTTGACTATGTGGATGGCAGAGTTGCAGTTTTACACAAATTTGTTGAATAGATTGTTAAACGTGTTCTGTATTTAAGGCTTTTTATCAAGAACTTATCCCTGCCACATGACATGATTTTTATGATCAACGTACATATGTGCTATCATTTTGAACCTTCTTCAGTGACTTTCTTGCTTGTTTGTTTTTGTTGGGAATTGGTCTCTTTGTTTACCACCCTCTCAGTCCATAGAATTTCAGAGTGATAGATTCACATATTGAAGGACCCCATCTTTGATTTAAGTTGTGATGGGATGTTTTTTTTAGATTCAACCTCTAATATGTCTTGAATGTCATTTATAAATGTAGACCTGAATTCATTATCTCTTTCTTATGGCACATAATAAAAACATTTGGCATGCATCGATTGTATCCCTTCAGTTGTGAATATAGTAAGTATACTGACGTTGTTGAGAGAGTAGGCCATTAAGTAAATTGTTTAATAACCTCTTCTCCTAGCAGGAAGCCTGAGAATTATGGCTAATTCAGCCAGGAGACTGTCCATTGAAAGGGTGCTGCCTGTAATGCTTAATTTATAACAGTGTCTAAAGCATTTGTGCATATGGCTGAAATGTGGTCTTTAGCATGCACATTTATGAAACAGTGCAGCAGCATTTACAGCTGAGTGCAGCATTAGTAGTATCCAATAGATGAATCGCCGCATTTCTGATTCTTGGCAATTCTTGCTTCATTCTTCCAATAACACTAGTACTGCTTCTGTCATCATAGATCCATGGCTTACTCATTCACCTTCTCTTTCCAGTCTGCTAGCTCTCAGAGTTCTGTTACAGTATAGCAATTACCTCATGTTTAGTGACAAATCTTTACTTTTGGACCACTCTGATTCCATATGCAAGCGCTGTAAATACTTTTTTTGAAGGCTTGTAGGCAACACATGTGGCTTAGAGGGATAAAGGTCTGAACAGGCAGCCAAAATTTGGCTAGCAGCTTGGACACTTGACTGCACTGCCAAGGAAAATGGGGGAGGCCCATCCTGGGGTGGAGGGGCAGAGCCAGATATACACACTGCTACTGTCTGTGCGAGCAAGGGTGGCCGTACAGAGGAGTGTGTTTTGAGGCAGGCATTAGACTCTCCAAGCTTCCAGTGGTTGTTAGCCTTCATAACGAGTATGCAGAAGTGTGCACTCACAAGGGGATGACATTATGGGCTACCTCGATGATGAGGTTCATTCATCCATCTGTTCAGGATGTGGGTCAACTCTATCAAAGCACTGTTGTCACCTGTATGCCAGCTGGAGCAATAAGCACTGACATGGCTGCCTAAAATATAGCTGCCCTCAGATGACTCTCACCTCAGAATGAGCATGGTCTGATCAAAGGCATTAGATGATTTTAGGCAGTACACCTTACAGAATTTGCAGTATCACTGTTGAGCTCACCGTCTGTCTCCAGGGAAGGGAAGGAATGTTACTGGTGTTGAGCAGTGTTTTACGTTCACTAAGGCTGGTGCAAACTTCAGAGATATGTTAACAGTGGTTATTCTAGGGGGAATGCAGCATGTCTCCTAGGATGAGGTGGTTAACTGACCTTCTTGCTTTTCCAGAGATGGAGTACATCTCTTGACTCATGACCATTGCTTACTGGCTGCTGTCATACTGCCTTTTTTTAGACAAATTTCAACTTATGGACATTGTAATTTGGGTAATATAGCCAAACGTGAGGCATTCCGTTAATGTGAAGACACATATCTCTGCTGTTGTAGATACATGGTTCCCATGGAAAGACAGCACTCTCGTCTTGTCAGGATTCAGCACATAACATGTGTTCAGGTCCAAAGAGAGCTTTAGGGTTCATATCCATCTTTGTTGGAGAGCCTGTTGCTTTGTGATGCATCATACGTGATGCTGTACTGCTACTAGTAACTCTCAGTAAACTTACCATCATATAATTTCCACTTATATGTCCTTTTATGTACCTCCCTGTATGCATGTTCATTATCTACATTAGATCAAAAAGCTCTTACACAAAACAAATACACTTACTATGGATGACTTACCCACCCCATTATACACTAGCATACCTGTATAACCAGGAACAAATATGCAAAAAGATTCCTCAGTTTTATGAATGCCCGTTTTCTGTTGTAGTCCTGCCCAGTATGGATGCTAGCCTTTTTGACCTTATCCTTTATTTATTATTTACTATTTGTTCACCAGGTAAGTGGACTGTTTGCCGGCTTCTTCCCTCCTTATACCATCACTGGTGTTACTACCCCCTAATAAAAATCTGACCTCGTAGCAGTAGTCCTCTCTCTTAAAACACACTCTGAAACCCCTAGAACTCCATAGTGTTTTACATTTACTCTAAAACAAACCTCCTCCTCTTTGTTAGACCTTCTAGAAATCTGTAAATAGTGCAGTTCTCCAAATAATCAGGTATCTGATGCTGTTGCACACCACTGGATTTTATTCAGTTGTGGGCAAATACATCAAAAGAGTCTGTTTCCTATGTGCCATAAGAATAATAACAAGTTAAGAAATAACCCTGCATAGTGGAAATCTGTCATAATTACAACCAAAATAAAAAAAAAAACACCTTAAGTCTCTCTCTCTCTCTCTAACAGCCTCTGTCCAGTATAAAAGGGACTTACAGCTAATAAGTAAAACCCTCAAGCATGACATCAGGGAATGTAAGGCCAGGTACATATTCAGTGGTGCTAACAGCTTAAAGGCAAGCGCCCAATCTGGTGGACCCCAGCCATAAAGAAAAATAACAACAAGAGGAGAAAGCTACTACAAGATAGAGCAAAATCCCTAAAAGGGAAGACATCTCTGATCAATACTAGTAAAAAACTACGATCACTCATAAAATCATCCAAGGCCAACCTTGAGAGAAAAATCGCCAAGGACTCAAAAGACAATCATAAGGCCTTCTTTAGCTATGTTAGAAATCTGGGTGGAAACTCCCAGATATGCTCAGAATTAGTCCAAAATGATACAAAAATCACTGAACCCACAGACATTGCAAACATACTGGCAGACAGGTTCAGTGAAAATTTCTCCCCTCCCTCCCCCCCAAAAGGAGAAATATCTATCCCAGCAGAGTGTAGCCTCCCAATCATCTCAAATGCCCAGGTGAGAGTTGCTCTCTCTAAAGCTAAAAGCACAGCATCAATGGGACCGGATGGTGTCCCCGGCTGTGTGCTATACGAACTCAATGAGGAACTAAACCCACACATAAGGCTGCTGTTTAATCTTAGCCTTACCACAGGATACGTACCCAAAGAGTGGCGTACGGCAACTGTGGTCCCACTCCACAAAGGCGGTGCTTCTACGGACTCTGGTAATTACCGCCCCATAAGCTTAACAAGCCTGGTCTGCAAAGCTATGGAGAGGATCATAATGGAACTTATAAATAAAGACTTAGGGGACCTACAGACATTGGATCCTACCCAATTCGGCTTTGTCAAGGGCAGATCATGCCTCTTGAACTTGGTCGACTTTTTTGAAACAGTCACCAAGGCCATTGATGAGGGTAAGGCAGTTCACACAGCCTACCTTGACCTTGCAAAAGCTTTCGACACAATACCCCACTCGGGTATCATAGAAAAGCTCACCAGCTTAAATGTAAACCCATATGTCACAAGATGGGTTGCAAACTGGCTCAAGGACAGAACCCACAGGGTTAGAGTTGCTGGTGCCATGTCAGACTCCAAGCTGGTCACAAGCGGTGTCCCACAGGGCTCAGTCCTGGGCCCCCTCTTGTTCGGCATCTACTTTTCAGAAGTGCAGGCAAACATAGGAGGATTGTGGCTGACAAAGTTTGCAGATGACTGCAAACTGGGCGAAATAGTTGAAAATCCATCAGACACAGATATCCTTCAGAGAGGTCTCATAGAAATGGATAACTGGTGCCAGAGCCATGGCCTTAAGCTAAACGCCAAAACATGTATAGTCATACCCTTTGGTAAAAACAAGGTAACCCCAAGTTACCACATAGGTGGCAATCCATTAAGCACAGAAGAGGTTGTCAGGGACCTGGGGACCCAAGTTGACAGTAACCTTTCTTTTGACACTCACATTGCCAAAGTGGTTAGGAGGACCTTCTACATTGCCCACCTGATTATGAAGATATTCACATCCAGATCAAGGGAGGTCATTGTTCCCCTGTACTCTTCACTTATCAGACCAATGATTGAGTACAATGCCCCATTCGGAATGTATCTTACCCGACACCTGCAGCAATTGGAAATACCCCAAAAGTTTCTCACCAAAAGGATAAAGGGGCTCAAAAATATGCCATATGCTGCCCGACTGAAGAAACTCCAGCTCTATTCAGTCGCATACCGTCTGCTCAGAGGTGACCTGTGCCTAACATACAAGGCCATGTCCAACCCGAAATTAATGGACATGCTCCACCTCAAAAAATCCAAATCCACCAGAGCCACAAGAGCAAGAGACTTAAACCTCAACACGGATATAAATAGGACGTGCTGGAGGGACAGATTCATCACCCAGAGACTCCCTATGCTGTGGAACAGAATCCTGGTCCATGTGAGACAGAGCACCTTGCTGGCTCTGTTCAAGAGGAATCTTGACCAGTGGATGGGAGATCGTAGGTTTACCCCGGGGATCATCTCTGTATCACTGCTGGACAGAGGCACGACAAACTAATGGGTATAGTATTCTTCAACCTAAGGGGTGGTGAAAGCCACACAACTCTGGCTAGGCTTATAAATGCCCTAGGGCAGATAGCCTAGTATGAACCTATGAACCTATGAGATAACTGCCCTCAGTTATACAATGAAACTTGAAATGAAGCTTATTTCTGTGGTAAACTTACTTCAAATGAAGTACCTCTCTGAAACTGACTTTATTGGTGGTGTTCTCACAATGAACTTCTTTGCCAGTTCTGCACCTAAATCCAACCATATGTCTCTCCAATTACCATCTATCCCTTTTCTCCAAAAATAACCTTGGACCAGGTTATAGCTTCACTAGTCAAAACCAAAAAATACTAGCTGCTTGGAACCTGATAATATCCCAACCTCTCTGCTACTGAATTTCAAGCACCAGTTTTCCAGCCCCTCTTTCTCCCATAAACTACTTATTGTTGTCTCCACAGGTTATGTCCCCGAAGCATTGAGAGTGGCCATAGTGGTGCCATTACATAGAGTTGGTCCTATGACAGAACCTGGAAATTATAAACATGTTAGCCTCACAAAGTATCATCTGTTAGAAAGTGTGTAATTGCTGAGCTGACAAACAGAAACTTAGCTGACCTACAAATCCTGAACCCAAATCAGTTTGAATTTGTAAAATAAAGATCATGCTTAGTAAACCTTGTCTATTTCTTGGAAAAAGTGTCACTGAAACCCTAGACTAGAGGCTAGTAGTCCACACTGCTTACCTTAATTTTAGCAAGGCCTTTTGACACCATGCCACTAATACTGGTCTCATAGATAAACTCTCCCAACTTAACATAGGTTCATAGGTGTGTACTTGACTAATGGTCCTGGAGCCTTTACAAGCCTAGCCCATAGAAATGCCCTGGCATTCTGCCTGTTTGTATGCAGTCTACTAGATAGCCAGTTGGCAATTAGGCAGAACTCACACCATTAAGGTAGGGGGTATCTCCTGTAGCCATTAAAGTGTCACCAGTAGGGTTCCACAGGGCTGCGTCTTGGGCCCCTTGATGCTCAGTATCTGCTACTTAAAAGTGAAGGCAGCTGTCAAGGATATGTGGCTAATAAATTTGTTGATGACTGCAAACTGGATACAGTTTTGAAATTGCTGTTATACACTCAGGTATGTCAGCAGGGCCTGGATCAGACTGATGCCTGATATGCAAGTCATGGGCTCACCATACGTTTAGAAAAATAGTAGTCTGTTTACTTTGGGGGAAAGGCACCATCTCTCACTCTTACCACAGTGCTGGTACCCCTCTGGAAAATAGATATAATTACCCAGGACCTGTTTTGTAATAAAGCTCATTTGGGCAATCTTACTGTAGTTCAAAGTCAGAGAATCACTGGTGTAATTAGAGTGATACAAGTATGAGTAGTGTTTGGACTCACAAAGGGATTTGCAGTGAGTGATGGTATGAATCAGGGTTCAGTTCTGAGCCCACTCCTCTTCTTATAAGTGATGGGCTACATCAGCAAACAGATCAGAGAGGATAGATTAGCTAAGCTGCTGTATGCATGTGATGTAGCACTGCAGGCAGACTCTGAACAGGACCTTCAGCAAATGGTATGAGGCTGGAATGCAAAACTGAAGGCATTAAGGATGAAACTGAGTACAGACCTGACAGTGGTCCTGGCAGCAAATGGGGGAATCAGAAGAAGCTGAAAATTGAGATAGAAAAGGAATAATGGTGGAGCAGGTTAATAGTTTCAGGTGTCTGTGAGGGGTGGTTGAGGAGAAGGGAGACCTGATTGAGGAGGTCAAATCAAGACTTAGAAGTGCTGCATCCAGTTTTTGTAAAAAGATAGTATAAAACAGATACAACAGAAACATGTCAAAGAAAAGTTAGAAGTACAAAACAATGGTGCGGGCAGTATACTTGTAGAGCTCAGAAGCCTGGGTAAGGAAGGTAGAGCAGCTTGTTTGTAGAAGTTTGAGGTGATGAAGATGAAGTGTCAGTGATAGGTAGTGTGATGCACACTGTGAGGCAGACGAAGGAATGAGGACTTTTAGAGCTGAACCCAAAGTATCCCCAACTGTAGAAAAGGTCAAGGAGAACAAATTTCAGTAACTCAGTCACATGTGCAGACAAGCAGACAGTGGTTTGGTAAAGTAGATATGAGTGAGAGAGAAAGGAGGAGTCAAGTACCCCTATTCAACAAATACAAAATAAATAAATAAAAAGGACATCCGGCCAACTGATAGATGGATAGATTGTGTGAGAAAAGACCTATAACAGTTGGGCATAACTGTCAGAAGAAGGTAGGAAAGTGGCAGTGAATTGAGAGAGGTGGCAAATATTAACAAGATACCCTGACCCCATATAATTTATTTTTAAAAAGTAGGAGGAGAAGGATCGGATATGTTTCTTGGTAGCAGTCTTTCACACTGTACAAACTCTTCTTCAAACTCTGCAAACATGACAAGGTATCGTATATACATACAGTCTTAATTTAAGAGGCATTTTACTTTGTGTTACTAATGGAAACAACACAAACAGTATTAAATATTCAAAAAGGAGGAAACAAAGAGCCGACTGACCAAAGATCTCCATGTCTCACTTGTGGTTAGGAGGTTCCTTTACCTTACTGTTCTGATCTGAACAGAATATCTCACACAGGTCCCATGCAGTTATGGTCACTGTATGCTCTTTCCTTATTTGACTTATCCTTTTATACAATGCCCCTTTTGGAATGTACCTTATAAAGCACACTGACCAGTTCAAAAGACCCCAAAGGCTTCTAACCAAGAACATTTTTAGATAATTTAAGATGCACTGAATGGCTAAAAGCTGTATCCCTTTACTGCGTTGGTTATTTACTCCTGAGGGTGATCATTTGTCAGCCTCTCAGGCACTGAAACTCTACTCAGTTGCTTTCTCCAGTTTCCCAGCAGTCTGTCCAATGCTCATGCTAAAGACTCTGATCTCTGCTGTATGATCTACAACACACTGAAGTGAAACATTTGTAGAGCAGCACATTTCCTGCCTTAGGAATGCACTCCCTCTACATTCAGAAAAGAAACACACTGTCTGCTTTCAAAACTGGACTTGATGATTGAAAGAAAGACTACAACTCATGCCTGTCATGTTATGAAATAATTTTCAAGAGTTAATTAATATACTGTCAATACTAGAGTTGTCACAACTAAACTTCTGAATGGCCCTTGTGCTCTAAGCTTAATGTGAACTTATTTACCTGTACCTCTGCCTTTCTAAGTATCGCTAAATCTAAAGTAATTGTGTTCACAATAATTTGCATTTTTGTTAAACTTGAACAATTTGGAAAAAAAAAAAAGAATGTCAGTTCCAATCATGTGCAGTTGTCATGCATGGTGCACTACAATCTCCTGGCAGTTGACCCTTACATTTTACAGTACTCTTAAGTCAATCCCCACTTATACAGTAACCACAACCTAGAATGAGGAATTTAAATTTAATTTTGAGGTTATTTTCTTCTGTGTATGCAAACCATAGCTCTTTGGGCTTCCATATGCACTCTGATATTTTACCAAACTATTGATTTAGAGCAGTGACAATCAAGTGAAGTGATAGTCAGAAAAGCCTTCTTGATAATTTCTGCCTCCTGCTTTTGGAATGTTTGATATGGTTTGTGTTTTTCCCACACACACAACAAAATGGCTCTTAAAATAAGATTGTATTGATGTATGATAATTTGTCTTGTTTGCAGATCTTCAGGAGTATGTACAATGTGAATAGCTATCTCACCCCACTTGTGCCTAATTGTGGATCACGTTTCCCATGGCAGGTCTGCCTTCTTCACAGTTAGCTTATGTTAGAATAATTTACATTTGTAATCTAATGAATATTTTTGTCTGTTATTTTTTATAGACTGTAATTAGTTATACTGGTGTAAAGAACTGGGGATCATTAGGGAGTGCACATAATCCTGTCAAAGGGGGTGTAGTTCTGTTAATATGGAGAGTTATATGAAAGGGCATTAGAGAATGGAAGTAGTTAGTAGTCCACTATGATTTGCCCTCTTGATGACCTATTCATGTAGTAAGTACATACTAGTATTTCAGAATTTGTGATATCTAGAAGTTGGTCCTGTGAAAATGAATTGTTTACATTCCACATTTGTACCCCAGACTCCAGATAAGCAAATAATGTTATCCTAAAAGAATGGCTCTGACTGTAGCCAGGACTCTTATTGAGTAAATTTCAGTGGTGAGAAACCATTTATATTTGAGGACATTTCCACAGTGAACATTAGAAGATTTTTGCTTAACTTGTTGCTACTGCTGTGGCATTATTTTAAAGCTAACTCATGTCACCAGCAGTGATATATTGTACATTCTATTAATATGTAGCTGATCACTACAATCTTTACAAATGTAAGTTATTTATTCTCTGCTGAAAAATTTTGTAAATGGGAAAAAACTTGTAGTAGCAATTTAAGAATATTGCTGTTAAAAACGTGGGAGCAATTTAAGAATTTCAAACAGGTGAGTACATGCATTGATTCTTCAAAAGAATCCAGTGCATTTGAAAGGAAGTTTGGTCACAGGAAGGAAGATAGAGAGATTATATTAGTGTTGCACTCTGTGTCTGAACCTAATTATAAGTAGTGAGATATCAGAGGCATGTTCAGTGGGTGTAAGAAACAATTGGCAGTAAATTAGAAATTATTTGTAACTAGGGAAGTCAGGTACAAAAAGGTCAGGAAGTCATTTCTAAGGCAGCATTTTTCTTCATCTTTCTGTATAATCTGCTCCCACATTTTAAATCTTCGTGTGAAAAAATTAACACTTTGTCAGGGTTGATGAACTGCTTGACACTGGAGCCCTGCTTTCTCTTTGGCCTTGGCACATGCTCATTTGTAACTAATCCAGTCTAATCTCACAAATGAATGATCATATGAGATCCGAGATATTTCAAAGTGAAATACTGCAGAAAAAAAAACATTGATTTTGTAAATCTGTACTACAGAAGGTGAAGGAAGTAAAGTAGAAAATAAGACATGTAGCTTTTATCCCAGAGCGAGATGTAACCATGTCACTGCCTCCTAGTCATGTATAGCTTATTATAGTAGTTCTGCTTTAAAGTACTAAGTAAATGATGGATTTTAGTGCATAGATCCTAAGAGTCCTGTCTTTTCATATTGTTTTAAGAGGAAAAGCTACATAGCTGTAAAACCAAGTTACGTCCCAAATCATTCAAAAAAAAATATGAAGAATACATACAACTGCTCTTAGTGTAGGCTGATTTAAAATGCCACATGTTTTACATTATCTTTTTTCCTCAAGTGTTCTTGTGTAGTATAGCTAACAAATGGGCACTGTTATGAAATGTTGTTAGCCAGAATTTGATCTTAGCCTGACTGGAACAGTTTTTTATGAGACAGGGCCTAAGGTATCATCTTGTCCTTGATATGAAGTGGCCCGTTCAGTGGAGGTGAGGGGGGAGGGGAACAGTTTCTGCCGAATGTCGGGATGGTAGGCTTTGTGTGGGGTGTTTGTGAGGAGAGAAATCTTGGCAGTATATTACTCATATGTGATAGGCTTGTGTATTTAGAGTGCTTCAGGCAGTCAGTTGAAAAACTTAGTTCAGATGTGTGGTGTGCGTGTCTTTGTATGCTTACATACTTCACTAATAGGTAGGTCATGTGGGAAGCCTGTTTGTGGTAGTTAGTGAGACACTGGGCTGCACTGAGGGAGAGAAATTAGTAGTAAAATAGCAAAAAAAAAAAAAATGATTTTCCTTGTGTTTATCGAGTTAGTGTAGCTTCAGCAAAAATGCTTGGCTGTGACTATTTAATCTCCATAACAGCGTAAATCTGCGACAGGTGTGATCCCTAGGAAAATAACTAGATTGTTGTTGGATTAGCAACCAAATATTTGTGTAGAGACACTGTAGTATCTTAATACTTGTAAGACTGAGGAAACGAAGATGGGACAATTAAAAAAAAAAAAGAGCTGTTTTAGTTATTAACATAGAGCTTGTCTGTACTCTCTCATTTGCAAGTGGGCTTTGCCCAGTAGAGAAAACTGGTTAACAAAGTTTAAATAAATAAGTCTGCCTGGTTTCAGTATTTCAGAGAAAAGACATGAAGAAGTGCTCAGTAACAAGGAGGTCACAGTCTGAAAATGGATAGGTGGCACTTAGAATATTTTAGTACTTTGTCTAACAGACTAGGATAAGTACATACGTCAAACTTACTGATGAAGTACTAGATTCCTAAGCTATTAGAGGGGCTTAAAGTAGTAACTAGGACAGTGTAGAAGGGTGTAGAATGTTGGATAACAGACTTCTTCAGGTTGTTCAGTTGGCATTATACATGTAATGCACAGAGAACAATTGTCATTTAATATCAAATTCTGTGGCATGAGATTTTTTTAAGGCTGGACCAAACAAGACATTGTTTTTGTCCAAAGTAAAATATTTTTCAGTACTACCTCACTTTCAGATGGTGCACAAGATACTGTGTCTTGCTTTTATTTGTACTTGGACTTTTGTTGCATTACTCTGTTTACTTTTTAATATAATACACTATTATTTAGAGTACAGCAAATACTGTAGTCATTGACCAGGCTTACCTTACATAGTAGTCGATGACCAAGTTACCTTACATTATTAAGTGCTCCAGGCTGGCAGCTAGTGCCTGTGCCTCTCACTGGAGGTCAGTATGGAGGGAGAAACATGATTATCAGGAATAACCAACCCACTGGCACAAACGTAATCAGTGTAATTTTGTGTAATGAAGTCTTAAACAAGTCTTCCCTTGATTATTTTTAAATCCTGCAATGTTTTAGCTTATGCAGATTTGAGTGGAGAATGCATTGCCATATCTTATAACAGGCGGTAATATTTACTGTAGACAGTACACAGATCGTTTTAATGAAAACTGTGATTTCTAGTATTTTTCTCTGCTTGACTCTGTTGGAACCTGAGTGAGTGGAGGCTGTTAACTGAACTGAAGTGATAACTACCCCCAATGATAGAGTCACTGTGTCTCCCAGGGTTCCTAGATTATGGGTACTATCCATCGCCCGATGACCAACGGGCTTCGCTATCGTTTGCGGATTACGTGTCCATGGTGCCTCAGGCTACCCAGATGTTTCGTAACGAACATGCTGCTTCAGCAAGTAACTCCCCCCTCCACCATCTTCCTAGCCCGGATCAGTTTAAGAGGCCAGGTTCGTATAGAGTTTTTTTTTTATTTTCAGAGTAATGAAAAGGCAAAATACTGAAATATTTTGTGTGGCATAAAGCAGGATCTATGTGTTTATTAACATTTAGGTGGGAAAATGTACTTTTTGAAACTGTTATCCTTTTTAGATTTCCTTTTCCTGATAGCTTTATGATTGCTGTGAAAAGCTTTGCTGGGTTCAAATTTTATGCAAAACCAAATTGTAATGAAGCATAATAATGTACACAGAAATAACCATTTAGGCTACTTGCCACACTTTTTTTTGTTGGTAAATTTAAATTATTTTTTGGAGAAGGAGGCAAGTAATATTACAGGTTTAATAAGAAGCTTGAGTTAATATAGATGAGTGATTGCTTTTGAAGTCTTTGTTTTAAAGTGACAGAACAGTGTTTTTAAATACTTTGGTGACTTGGAACAGCTGAAGTACAGAACCCTTTTGTCAAAGGCTATGCTACATTGTGTATTTGTGTAAAGCAGTATTTATGTCCATTCTCATCAGTTTTGATTTATCAAGCTGTAATTGTGTGTGTGTGTGGGGGGGGAGGCACTTGGTTCAATAAATAATGAACAAGGACTATAGCCTGTAGCTAGGTATTGCCTTGCCTGCTAGGCAGACAAGAGGGAAATGCATTATTTGTTACCAATTTTGTCACTGAGTTTTGCACTGCATTTTGATGACATGAATTGCCGGACTTTTGTTGACTTGGCATATTCTTTTTATACCTCTCCCCCTACACACACACACACACACACACACACACACACACACACACACACACACACACACACACAGCTGGAAAGGTGTTGCTTGCCAAAATGGCAAACAGGAAGCTGTACATTGTTTTCATTATTTTTTTAGAACTTAGTGGGTCATTTACTTTTTGGTGATGTGAGGAATTGGACTGCTGTTGACTAGGACTGTTTTTATACACACACACACACAGAGCAAAATATTGTTTCTTCCTGTGTAGTCTAGATTTAAGTGGCTAGACTACCACAGTGCAACACTGTGGCTAAAATGAAAATATTCTGAAAATGGCAATACCATATCATTAGTAAAGAGTGGACTTGGTCAAGGATTTCTGTCGCAACTGCTGCCAGTGGGAAATGGAAATACTGTCTTGCACAATACAGAATTTCTCCATTTTTAACCCCGTGATCCAGAATTGTCTTTGCTGTCCTTAATCTCTTGAGAATATTACAAATGTGATAAACAAATAGCTCTTTTCCAACTTAACTGTACTGTAAAAGTAGAATGAGCACAGTTTCGCTGCTGATTTCTAGTTAAAAATAATATCTACTACTAAAGTATTTAGGTTAGACCATACCTCGCACTTCAGACTCACCAAATATTATCTTTTTAATATTTCACTTTTCCTGGGTTTTCCTTAATTGTTGGTTTAATGGGAATCAAAAAGTAATTTTCCTTTCACAGTTAAAGTAAAAAAAATGGTAACCATATGTTATGAAAGTCTGCAAATAAAACCACTCATGGTCCATAGCTGAGATCAATGTTTGCTGTTGTCAGCTTTCAAGGCAAGTACATACAGGTGTGCTGTTTTCATCCTTCCATAGGTGAACTCCTTGTAGTACGAACAGGTTATAAAATTCATTGCCAGAAATTCTGTTTACGGAAGGACAGACTTGCATTTGAATTTGCCACCATGCAACTGACTCACATAGGTAGGTTCATAGGTAGATACTAGGCTATCGGCCCTGGGGCCTATACAAGCCCAGCCAAAAAGGTACCCTGGCTTTTGCCACCAAGAAAATTATTTTCCTGTGCGACTGTCGAGCAGAGCCACAGAGGTGATCCCCGGGGTGAATTTCCTATTTCCCATCCAATCATCAAGATTTTTTTTGAAGAGTGCTAATGAGGAGCTTTGTTTGATATAGATAGGTAGTTTATTCCAGAGTATGGGAAGTTTCTAGGACAGGAATCTGTCCCTTTGGCATGTTCTGTTTATTGTGGTGACAAGGTTTAGGTCCCTAGAGCGTGTAGCTCGGAGGGATTGGGATTTCTTTAAGTGGAGCATGTCCAACAGCTCCGGGTTTGACATAGTTTTTTATGTTAGGCAAAGATCACCTCTGAGTAGGCGATATGCGATGGAGTAAAGCTGGAGTTTTTTGAGACGGTCTGCATAAGGCATCTGTTTGAGGCCGGTAAACCTCTTTGTGAGGTATTTTTGCGGCCTTTCCAGTTGTTGTAGATGTCTTGTGAGGTACATACCAAAAGGGGCGTTGTACTCTATAATGGGTCTAATGAGTGATGAGTAGAGGGAAACAATGACCTCTTTTTTTTTCTGGATGAGAAACCTTTTGTGATGAGGTGTGCCACATAGAAGGATTTCCTGACTACTGTGGCGATGTGATTATCAAAGGAGACTACTGTCCACCTGTGTCCCAAGATCTCTTATCACACTTTCGGTGTTAAGTATACTACCACCTATGTTGTGGTTCATGGGTACAGAGTTTTTACCAAAGGGGATGACAGTACACTTTTTGGCATTGAGCTTAAGGCCATGGCTTTGACACCAGACATCTGTCTCAGTGAGGCCCTTTTGTAGGATGTCCACATCGTTACGAGTTTCGATTATGGCTCCTAGTTTGCAGTCATCTGCAAACTTTGTTAGCCAAAGACCTTCTGTGTTAGCCTGTACTTCAGAGAAGTAGATCCCAAACAGGAGAGGACCCAGGACTGAACCCTGTTGTACTCCACTTGTCACTGGTCTGAAGTCGGATTTGGAGTCTGCTACTTTCACAGTGTGGGTTTTGTCAGTGAGCCAGTTGGCAACCCATCTTGTGACATAGGGATTTATACCTAGTTTAGTGAGTTTATCTATAATTGCAGAGTGGGGGATGGTGTCGAAAGCCTTGGCAAGATCTAGATAGGCTGTGTGAACCTACCTCACCCTTGTTTACGGCTTTGGTGACTGCTTCCATGAAGTCTATCAGGTTTAGTTGACATGATCTGCCTTTTACAAACCCGAACTGGGTGGGGTCCAGAGTTTGGAGATTACCAATGTCTTTGTTTATAAGTTCCATGATGATACATTCCATGGCCTTGCAGACCAGGCTCATCAGGCTAATGAGGTGGTAGTTCCCGGGGTCCGTGGTGGCTCCCCCCTTGTGGAGTGGGATAACTGTTGCTGTGCGCCATTCAGCAGGCACAAAGCCTGAGGTGAGGCTATGATTGAACATGGTACTTAGGTGGGGTGCCAGTTCATTCTGTAGTTCATGTAGAATGCAGCTTGGGATGTTGTCTGGTCCCATGGATGCTGTGTTCTTGGCTTTGGAGAGTGTGGTTTTTACCTGTGCAGCCGTGATTACAGGAACTTTGCATTCTTCTGGTATAGAGATGGGCTCTTTAGGGGGTGAGAGGGGGGTAAGGTTAGCACTGAACCTATCTGCCAGGATGTTGGCAATATCAGTTGGGTCTGTATATTTAGTGCCATTGTGCTGTAATTCAGACCAGATCTGAGTGTTGCCATTGAGATTCTTGACATAGCTATAGAATGCTTTGTGGTTGTCTTTAGAATCATGGCGATTTTGTTTTCGTAACTAGCTTTGGAGGATTTTATCAGGGATCGCAGCTTCTTACTGAGGCTGACCAGGGAGCTTCTCCCCTCGTGGGAATTTACTCTCTTTTGCAACAGTTTCTTCCTTCTGTTGTACAGTTTGTTTATGGCAGGGGACCACCAGATTGGCTTCCTTTTTTTTTTTGGAGGCTAGCACGATCCATGCACTCGTGTAAGTGCTTATAAAGTGCAATTGTGTAGGATTCAGTAGTCGTAACTGTATTGTACATCTGCATGGGTGAGTCGTAACTGTATTGTCCATCTGCATTCTGACATTAGTTCAGATTAGTACAGATACAATAACATTAGACAAAAGTTATTGTATCTGTAATTGTTTTTATTGTATTGTACAATGTTCCTGGAGCTTTTCTCCCTGGACCTCCGCTGAAAAAGAGCTGTTTTGTTGCTCAGTCAGACTTTTCCTGGTCAACAAGTGTAAAATAAATAAAAATAAAATAAATTAGTCTAAGCCAAATAGGTTTTTGAAAGGAAGTAACCCTAAAGTCACAGTTCTAGGTTGCCTGCAACCTCTGTGGTTGGCCTTTGGAATCTTCAGTCATCCTTGTGTGTGTGTGTGTGTGTGTGTGTGTGTGTGTGTGTGTGTGTGTGTCTTGTGCTCATCGACCACTAGGATTGAGATGATTGATATGCGCAAGACCGTTCAGTAGAGAAAGAAGAATATTTTGCTGTCTTCTTGTAAATGTAAAATGTTTTAATTTTGGTTAACCTTTGAATATTCTTTTCTATTGTTTACATTAATTTTTATCTTTTTTTTCTATTCCTTATTCATTTTTTCACATGTATACTGTGCAGTTATTGTAAAATGAAAAGTTTATCTCATGGCAATTTTTTTTCATCTTTATTACTTAGTCAGTGTTGGGGTTTAGTACTTCACTAAACAGTTGATGTATGTAATCTTGACCTCAGACTTGTTGATTTGTCTGATATTTGCCTGGGGGTTGAACCTTTTGTACCTTGTATAATAAGTGGATTTTCCTGTATTCGTCTACTAGTATCTTTTGTTAAATCTCTAGGGCTTGTGTCCACTAAGACGTTAACCTATCATTCCTGCACAAGGGTTTGAGGTATCATTTCCTGTAAGTTCCTAGTTCGACTTTAGTCCTTTTCATAAAATTTCAGCAAAGCTAGCAGCTTGCAGTTAAAGACCCATGTATGTTAAAACAGGAAATCGAAATTAAAATTGTGATAGCATGTTCTGCTCTTGTACCTGAATAACATTGTGATATTGTTACAGCTTATGTAAGACCTTCCTGCTTCATTTTCTAATGGAACTGAGTTATGTTTAAGGTTGTTAGTTTTAATTTGAGACTGTCACTATGATTTTGTACCCCTCCCCCGGCTCCATTCTTTCCCCCTCTCTATTTTCTGTTTTCGTTTGTGAGCTCCCCTCTCACCTCAACCTTCTACCCACTCTTCTTTATGCTGATAATGTGGTCGTCTATAGAACTAGCTCCTTTCACTCACTGATCCAATTTAATTTCCAGTCTAACCTTCATGTACTTCAACTTTAGCTAATCCAGCACAAACTGCTTCTGAACCCCATCAAAACAAAATCAGTGCTATTTGAACATGAAAACAGACTGTCCAACTCTTCAGACATCCTTTTCATTTCTGACTTGAACAGCACCATCATAGAAACCCCATCCTAATTCAAATACTTGGGCCTGTGACTAGACCAGTCTCTCAACTTCCACTATCACTTAAAAAGAAAAAAAAAAATTCTCTCCTTTCCTCTTGTCCACTGACAGGTCTGCCATTTGTAAAGGCATTCTAGTAAACCAGGCTGTGTACATCCTTCCCATTTTTGCCAATGTCTCCATACATGTACTGCAAACCATTTCTAATTTCATCTTTCGCTTCATGACTAACCCCTGCCAAGAACTACATTGCTTTCCTTTTAAAAAATAGCAAATTGGCTCCCCATAAAACAAAGAGCTAACCTTCTGTTTGACCCTTAACTATTCAAATTGCAGCAGCTCCATTCCTTTGTCCCACTCTGTAGCATCCAACATGGAAATCAAATCTTACAACCTGCGCAATTCGTCTAAATCAGTAACCTCCTTTTCTACTCCCAAATCCTCTGTCCAGTCTAACAGTCCATAGCTGACCCTTCTTTCTCTGGGAATCCCTCCCTCTTTCCATCAGAGAAAATTCCAAGTTACCTAATGTCAGGAAATAACTTACTGCCCACATTCAGCTGCAGGACAAACGCACCTCTCCCCATAAGGGTCACATAACTTGAACCCTCTTGTTGTTTTGCATCCTTATCCACCATTTCTGTGCATATGCTCGTGAAATGATACTTAATTACTTATTAACTCCTCTTCCCAGCAAACCCAACTTAATACTAATCTGACTGTTTTCTACTACTTTCAATTCCTGGGCATCATACTTCTGTTTTCATCTCTGTTTGTACTGGATAGAAGTACTGTAAATAATTTGTATGTTCTTGTATTGTTTTAATCTGTTCTAACCGGATTGCTTTGTTACAACATGTGAATGTTCATGTAACTGGGCTGTACCTGCAAATGGTCATTACAGATCAGTGCACTACCCTGTTGTATCTTTCGGCTTATCCCGGTTAGGGGTCGCCACAGCGGAACTCCGGTCCACTAATGTTTGGTAATGGATTTTTTACGTGCTGAGTTACCAGCCCTGATGCACAACCTTCAATGAAGGTACGCCCATTCACGCATGCCTCCACACAGAAGACGCTCTAGCTGAGAATCGAACACGACAACGTCTGTGCTGTGAGGCGACAACGCTACCGCAGCACCATGCACTACCCTAATAAACAAATATAATGAAATAAATTAAGTAAATAAAACTAGCACTGTACCAACCTATGCTGGTCATGTCTGTGATATGTTGCTAACCCATGTTTGAAATTATAATAATGAATATTTTTATCTGTGTATCTTTTTGTTTGTTCCTTTGGACTGTTTGCTTACCTTCTTGTCTGTATAACTTTTACAATTATCATTGCTTCTGGTTGTATCACAGTGTGTTGTAGCTGCCTCTTACAACTTTGTTGCTTCTTTTGTATGTTGTGTTACCTTGTAGTTTGTGTAGAGATGTAAAAAGGGTCTTTAACACAAACTTTAAATAAATACTTCTGGCCTGATGAGCATAAATCAATCAGTCAGTTGTCAGTCCATCAGTCTCTTACCTGCTTTTCTTCCAAGTTTAATTACGCCTTGATGTCATATCTTTAAATTCTCATCTACCTTCTTTTACTTGTTTTGCAATTCTATACATAAAATCATCGGAAAGAAGTACATAAAGGTAGCCGTACTTTTACAGGAACAAGCTGCCATTTAACTACATTCAAAGAAAAGTAAGGAAGCCTTTGTCCTCATTTGCTTGGAGTAAATAGATTACTTTAGTTAAGAAAAGGCAGTAGCGTAACAACAGGGTGAAGGGGCAGTCTTCTCAGCACACAATAAAGTGTTTCTGCGGTAATACTGAAATGGTAGTACAGAAGTGGGGCCGGATTAGGATATCGGCATTGGGCACTAGATGAGCCAGCTGTGGCTCTGACCAAAGGAGTCCATCTTATATTCTTGTTGCAGTGCCTGGAGCTCCCAGAATTTTGTAAAATTTATTTGTTAACTGAGTAAAGCCCATTGGACGCAAGTGTCCCTTTTCAGGGGTAACCAAGTAGCATGTCTTGTTAGTGACTTAATTCTACATGTGCTGTGGGTGGATAGGGGCTGAGAGACCAATACCTCAGGCTAAAGAAAGCAGCTGTGGTAATTGCTTATAACCTTAATTCTCTGTAATAACTGCCAAATCAAAAAAAAAAAAAGAAAAACATAGTGTGGGTGTGTGCTGTCTCTCACATGCTAAGTGGATGTTCTACCATTTGAGCTACTTCTTCTTGTTAAGCCCCCCACAACAAGTGTAGCTCCCAACCACAACAAGCAGTACATGTTATAGCACAAAATACCTTTTCAGTGTAACTTAATAGTATAAAGCCATAAGTATGGCAGTGCTTTTGATTTAAATTTAAATTCAGGTGTCTTTTGCAAAATCTAACTTAATAAACTACAAAAAAAAAATTATGACTTTCATTGTATATGCCTGACTATGCATTTGGTTACTTGCCCACAATCCCTTGCAATACTCAAGTACTTCTTTTTTTGCAGTAAATTACATGCATGCAGAGTTAGCACAACAAAAGGTAGGAAAGTTAAACACAAATTTTATGTGTATACAATACTAAAGTTAAAACTCTTTTTTTAATGTATTTATCTATTTTTGTACTGTCAGGCATCTAGATACTGTCTATCTTCTGAGATAAATCACAGCTTTCTTAGTTGCAGCAGTCACTTTTCCTCAGAAAATCACAACTTTTTTGTGGCCATGGCAGACTAAGAAGCTTTTTGTTTGTGCTTACATTTCTCATAAATATACATGGAAAGAGCTTCATGAGATAGATGAATGTACACATGGCTCAACATGAGATGTCTCCTGGTCATCCCCCTTAAAGCTAGATTCTTTAGATGGGTCCCTGGTCTTCATCAGAGATTTATTAATTATCATTTACTGAAACACTGCATTACTTTAAAAAACAGGTAAATGTTCCAGGGATCATTGTTGAAACTGACCATAGCTGTGGTGCTCTGTGGGGAAGGCTGATCACTTAACCAGTCAATTTTTGGGCTTTCTAAAGCGTTGTCGCATCACAGATGGATGTTGTCCTGTTCGATTCTCAGCTAGAGCGTCTTCTGTGTGGAGACATGCGTGAATGGGCGTACCTTCGTTGAAGGTTGTGCGTCAGAGCTGGCAACTCGGCATGTAAAAATCTACTGCCAGTCATTAGTGGACCGGAATTCCGCTGTGGTGACCCCTAACCAGGAAAAGCCGAAAGACACAACAACATTAAAACAGAAAGCCTGCAAATATTGAACAGGAGAGGCACTAGCTTTGGTAGCATCTCACCTCTGAACTGTACAGCTTCTGCTTTTGACAGTAATTTCTCTTTTTAGCCTTCCTGTAGACTGCATATTTTTTTTATATGCAAATTGGCAGCATACTTCTTGGAATGCAGCTCCTTGTTAGTTGATCCTGATAGTCTATTCACATTCCAGGAGTTGTGTTGCTAAGTCTCGGAATTGATCATGATGATAATAATCCCTAAAAGAATGAAAGGAATTGCTGCTAATACAGGAAGACAATTTATTTCTTGATTCAAGTTAGGTGACTCAGTAATCCTCTCAAACCATATAAATTTCTTTACGTCTGACCTCTGAGCATTGTTAAATTTTTCCATTTTGGTTTGCTCTGACTAACATACCTCTTGACTGTCCATTGGCTCATTATTAGAAATGTTCTTCATCTTAAGTCTTAAAATGCCATGTTCCGCTTTGTTTCACACTGTAAGGTTTTGTTGCACATCCATTGTTCAGTATTTTTTAACAAATATCCATGATAAATAGTACTAATTCATATTAATTCATCAAAAAAAACTTTTTGTAAGCATAAAATAACACATTAAACATGCTGCAAGCTTCCTTGTTGAAGTTGTTAGTAATTGTTCTACATTTTGCCCATTTGTCCTACATTAAGAGAGGTAGTGATCTGCATTTTGGACATAGAGGGTTGATAACTATGCATGATTCATTCTATCCAGTGAAACAAGGCAAGTGTTTTATTTTATTTTTATTTATTTTATTTTACATTTGTTAACTGGGATAGTCCGACTGGATACATGTCCATTTTCAGCGGAGGCCCGGGGAGAAAAGCCCACATGTGCAAATAAGTGACACTTTAAAGTTGTGGTAACATAGAAATGTAAACATATATAAATATCTGACAATTTATAGTCAAGGTTACATTTAAATCAAGCAACATTGTAGGTTTATTGTATAAATATACAGAGATAAAATTTTACATCTTTGAAGTGTGTAAAAAAGGAAATTCACAGATTGAATGTAAGGATGATAGTTAAGAGAAAAGGTGGATAGTTAAGAAGTTATTGTAAATAGTATGTAGAGTGGTTGAAGTGCATAGCCTCAGAATGGGTAGTATAACCAATAAGCCTGACCAGTCTGATCTGTAAGGCTATGGAGCGAATCATTATGGAATTCATAAATGGAGAGATTGGGAACCTCCAGTCGCTGCACCCCACACAGTTCGGCTTCGTCAAGGGCAGATCATGCCTCCTGAACCTGGTGGATTTCTTTGAGACAGTTACTCAGGCTATAGATAAGGGAAAGGAGGTACACACAGCTTACCTTGACCTTGCTAAAGCATTTGACACCATTCCCCATTCAGGTATTATTGATAAGCTCACTAGCCTGGACATAAACCCTTACGTCACAAGATGGATCACAAACTGGCTCTCAGACAGATGCCATAAAGTAAGAGTAGCGGGATCTATGTCCGAATCCAGACCAGTAACGTGTGGTGTGCCTCAGGGCTCTGTCTTGGGGCCCCTCCTGTTTGGCATATACTCCTCAGAAGTACAGGCAAGCACGGAAGGGCTGTGGCTGACTAAGTTTGCGGACGACTGCAAACTGGGTGCTATAATAGAGTCTCCAGACGACATGGAGATCCTCCAGAAGGGCCTAAATGAGACTGATGCATGGTGTCAAAGCCATGGTCTCAAGCTAAATGCAAAAAAAAGTGTAGTAATCCCCTTTGGAAAAAACAGAGTACCCGCAAACTACAACATAGGAGGTAATCCCCTGAAATCTGAAGAAGAAATAAGGGATCTAGGGACCCAAGTAGATAGTCAGCTTTCCTTTGATAACCATGTTGCCAAAGTGGTTAGAAAATCCTTCTATGTGACCCATCTGATCATGAAAGGGTTCACATCAAGATCTAAGGATGTAATGGTGCCCCTCTACTCTTCCCTCATCAGATCCATTATTGAGTATAATGCACCAATTGGAATGTACCTGGCTAGACATCTCCAGCAGCTGGAGAGACCACAGAGGTACCTAACCAAGAGGATTACTGACCTCAAACAGTTGCCCTATGCAGCACGATTGAAAAAGCTAATACTGTTCTCTGTTGCATAACGCTTTCTCAGAGGCGATCTCTGTCTAACGTACAGAGCCATGTCCAACCCAGAATTGTTGAACATGCTTCATCTTAACAAAACCAAATCTATTCGAGATACACGCTCTAGGGATATAAACCTCAACACAAGAATGAATAGAACATGCTGGAGGGATATATTCCCTTCGCAGAGACTTCCCTTACTATGGAACAGGGTCCCGATCTACATATACAGAGCCCCGCACTATCACTGTTCAAGAGGAACCTTGATGAGTGGATGGGTAACAGAAAGTTCACACCGGGGATCACACCAACAGCACTACTAGATAGGGGCCAAGGGTACTAGCTGCTAGTACAAGGGTCTAGGGAACTACTAAAGGGGCGGTGAATACCGCACAATGTGGCTGGGCTAATATATGCCTTTGGGCAGATAGCCCAGTACCAACCTATGAACCTATAATAAGTTATCTTCCTGATAGTAGAATTCTAATGGTTGTTGAAAAGTGTATGTTGTCTGGGTGGAGAAAGGTTATTATTGGGTATTTCTCCTATGTGAGTTGTGTTTTTCTTACCTTTTTCTTGTTATTTTTTGGGTTAGTCAAGGTTTAGACATGGACATAGCCAAATCGCTGTTTATATACATCTTTAGGGATATTTTGAATTGGGGCAAGGAGGATGTAGTGGTTAGTTCAGCGGGAAGTGAGTTCCATTTTTTTCCAGCAGAGTTGGAGAATAATGATTCTCCGGCTGAGTTCTTGGCTTTGGTAGAGTGTACTAGCATTCTATTGGATGAGCGGAGGGATGCTAGGTTGCTGTAGGGGGTGATAATATTAATCAGAATGGGTGTACTGGTAGGTTGGTAGAGGATTTTATGAATAACTATGAGTTGGTTATACTGGAGCTGATTGGGTAGTTCTACCCAGCCTAATCAGTGAAGATTCTGACAGTAGTGGGTTCTGTAGGCTGAGCCTGTGGCAAATCTAGCTATATTATTATAGCAGCTAGTGATTTTGTTAAGGTTTGATTTGCTTAGGTTTGTGAGGATGGGTGAGGTGTAGAGAAGGGTTGACAACAGATGTGTCCGAGCTATGGCAGTTCTGGCAGATGGGGTTAGGAATTGTTTAATCCTATACAAGGAGCCTATTTTTTTTTTTACTGTTTTGATGGTTTTGTTTATATGAGCATCGTACTTCAGATTATTATCAATGATTATGCCAAGAAGTTTAGTGCAAGGTTCTGGAGAGATTATGGTGCCATTGTTAGATGCGATTGTAATTATTGGTGATGTTTGCTTATGGGTAGGGGAGAAAAGTAGTAGTTTGGTTTTGTTTGGGTTCAGTAGGAGACAGCGACTATTGAGCCAGTTCTCTACTTTGTTGAAGCTGATTTGGGCTAGGGATTGTAGTTCTGTGGGGGTGGAGGCAGAGTGGATAAGCATGGAGTCATCTGCATACTGTATATGTGTCGCATTTGGGATAACCTTGGGTAGGTCATTAATGAATATTGAGAAAAGGAGGGGACCCAATATAGAACCTTGCGGTACTCCAGGGGTGACAGGTAGAAGGGGGGTAGATTGTCTTTCCATAGTACAGCTTGTTGTCTATCATGCAGGTAAGAGTGGAACCAGTTGATTACTGGGTTGTCTAAGGAAAGTGATTTTAGTGAGTCTAGGAGTAGGTGGTGATTAACCATGTTGAATGCTTTCAATAGATTGAGAAAGAGGGCAGAGGAGAGCTTATTCTGATTATGGTTGTGATTTATTGTGTGAGAAAAGGAGAGAAGAGCAGTAGTTGTACTATGGGCGGGTCTAAACCGTGCTGGGATGGGGCTAGGAGAGTATTCTGAGTAAGGTGAGTTAGAATTTGCTTATGTATGCAATTCTCCATTATTTTGGCTAAGGGAGATAGGATGGCTATAGGTCTCTAGTTAGATAGTTCAATGGAGTTTCCCCCTTTATGAAGTAGAATAATGTGGGAGATTTTTCAGATGGAGGGGATGTAGGATTCATGGATAGTACGATTGATTAAGATGGAGATAAGGTATGCTATTTCATTAGCAGCCTTTTGCAGAAATTCCAAAGGAAGTAGGTCTGCTGCCAAGGTGGCGGGTTTTCGTTTCTTAAGTAGGGATTTAATATAGTGAGTGGGGATAGGATCAAATTTGAAGGGAGGTACATTTACCTGAGTGGATGTGATAGTAGTAGAAGAGTTGGGAGATAGAGTATTAGCTAGGGACTGGAGTGTTTCTGTGAAGAAAGTATTAAAGGTCTTTGCAACACATTTAGGAGGTAGTTGTAGGGTAGCTGAGGGGGGTAGGGATTGAGGATTTACCTGGGTTGAGCAGTTTATTAAGACCTGACCAGAATTTTTGTGGCTGAATTTGGTGCTTTTGCTGTAAATTGAAGTAGTAGTTTTGTTTTGTCTAGCACAATAGACATTTTTGCCTCATTTCTCATTTGTTTGTATCTAATGTGGGCTTGTGGGGATTTGGTGGATCTCCAGGAGGTCCATGCTGTGTTTCTAGCAATAAGTTTTTGTCTAGTACTATTGGTTAGCCATGGAGCTGTTTTGTTTTTGGTTCTGATTGTTCATGTGGGGGCATGCCTGTCTAAGATGGCAAGGAATCTAGCATTGAAGTGTGAGACTACTTCATCAAGGGGAAGTAATTTAAGATTGGCCTATTTGCATGAGTTAAGTTCGGCCTGGAAACTAGACACGTTAAAGTTCTTTGTATACCTAAGGGTTTTAAAGGTGGTTTGGTGAGACATGTCGTCCCTTTTTCTGATTATATAGGTTAGGAGGTGGTCACTCATGTCCTCAGGTAGGGTGCCCGATTTGTATAACTGAGGTTTGTTATTTATTAATATCCAATCTAGGATACTTTCCTTATTGTTGGGCTTATTGATTGTGGTGGGGGAAGTAATAATCTGGGAGAAGCCATGTAAGTTGATATGGGTGGTGGGGTAGTTTGATGAACATGTTTTCCAGTCGATATTGAAGTCCCCGAGAATAATAGTTTCTTGGGGGTGATTGGTAGATAGCCATTGGAGGGTGCATTCTAACATGTCAATGTTGTTACCTGGGGGGGAATATAGCTACATACTATGTTTATAGATTTGTGTTTGTTAAGTTGGACTTTTGTGATGATTGTTTCGGCGTTGGTAGTTGTTAGGTCTTGTGGGGTACTAATTGTGGATACTTCAAGAGTGGATTAACATAGGATGGCTACTCTGCCTCCTTTCCTACCTTTTCCGGTCAAGTCTTATTATATTGTAGTTGGGGGGGGGGGGTATAATTTCATTATCATGGATAATGGGTTTTAGCCAGGTTTCTGTAAGGCATAGTAGGTCAGGGGAGTGCATGTCGAGGAGGGCGTGCAGATTGTGAATTTTCGTATTTATACTTCTGATATTTAGGTGACAGACTAGTAATGAATTAGGGGCATCATATGAGCGTCTTAGGTTAGAGGAAGTGCTATTTGTGGGGTTAGTGGTAGGAGGTGAATTTGGGCCTGGGTTAGGGTGGATGTCGCCATCGGCTATGAGGTTAGGTAATACACTCCTTATGAGTTTGGTGATCTTTAGTAGGAGTTGGTAATGGTATTTAGTCCTAAGGTTTAAATGGGTAGGTTGTATGGGATGGAGAGGTTTTGGAGTAGTGGAATTAGAGAAGAAGTGGGGTAGTATTGGTGTGAGGGTGTGTGTTTTGTTGCTAGTGGTGGTACTTGAAGTAGGATACTAAGAGCTAGGTAGATAGTGGAATTCATAGGCGGTGAGAAGATAAAGTATTACAAGTGGGGGTATGAGGTAGTAATGTGGTCTAGGTTTTGGTGATAAGGTGAGAGTTAGTGGAGACATTGTGGGGTAAAATAGTAGTTGGAATAGAGAGTATGGGTGAGGAGATAGAAGAGAGTGAATTGTGGTGGGTTGGGAGTCGGGGTTGGGTGTAAAGAAAGAATCAGTTGTAGTTGGATGATTGTGATATGTGGGAATGGAAGAGTAATTAGGGGGTGTGGTTAGGTTAATATAAATGTAGGAGTACTGGGGGCGGGTGGAAATTGGGGAGAGGGTAGGGGAGCGGAGTGAGCCTGCAGGGCGAATGGAGTGGGTAGAGCCAAAGGAAGGTGAGCTTCAGGACAAATTGGGTTGGGAACAATCAGCTGTGTGGATAGCAGGGCAAGTAGCCAGAGTGCACAGTGGGAAAGTATGGGCTGATGGACTAGTGGAGGGGAAGCAGTAATGATAGTGAGGGAGAGGGGTAGTAAGTAGAAGCACAGATCTAAAATATACTGGATAGTAGAGCAGGAGCTGCTCGTAAGGCAGGGGATATTAGGTGTATTCAGGCCGCCATCTAGTGGCGAGAATTTGAAATGACAGTAGAGTTCCTAGTAGAACCCGGGGCTGCGAAGCATAAGAAGTGCGGTTTTACTGTAGCTAGGAGGAGGTCACGGAAGGATGGCTGCTGCAGTACCTGTTAGAGAGCAGGTCTAACCACCTAGCAGGGTTGTGGGACTAACAACTTTTATTAGCACAAGTCAACATTAGGCAGACATACTTTGAATTTCATTCCCTGGAACTGCAGATGTGAATCTTTTAGGAGGTAGGATTAGCAGGACCTTGGCAGTATAAATGTGGCTTCTTTATTACTTCCAGCAGATTGGAAATTGCTTTCAGCATAGGGCAGGAAAGCTAGAGAGAATGTGAAGAGGAGAGGCAATGAGAAAAAAAGGACGGTCACAGGTACCAGTTTCCTGTATAGGCAGCATTCACAATAATTTGCAATTTGTAATATAAAACAGTCAAAAAAATTAACACAAATCAGAGGTTAAACAAGGATGTGTAACCTTATGGTAGTTGAAAAGCATGCTTCACCGTTAGGAGTGAGAGTGTATTTACATCATGAATTTACATTACGTGTACAAGTGACTGTTGGAAAAGGCAAAAGTTCAGTAGAGAGTTGATTATCCAGACTAATTGGGACCTAGGGTAGTTCGGGTAATCAAACATACAACTGAACCAGAAAAAAAACTTATAATAATGCTTTTAGCTAACATTAAACAAGAAAAATAAAACAAGTTTACTTTAAGTACAAAATGGTACAGTATATCATTGTAGTACAAGCTCAAAAACATGTACAAGCGAATACGTATAACATTTACATATTCAGATTTTATGATTTTTCCTACCCAAAAACTTTGGAATGCTACGTTTGGATAATTGACGTTTCAGATAATCAGTGTTTGGATAATTGACTCTCTATTGTAAACATTTCTTTATGGTACTTACTGCTATGCAGTGCACTGTATTGGTGACTAAACATACTGGATCAGATATAAAAATGCCAATGTGTACAGCTGGTGTAGAATACAATATTAACTGTGTTCACAGTTGTCAACCTCTTCTGTTCTCTGAAGTTATGGACAAATGCAAAAATGAGGAACAAAAACAAGGGGCACTTTTTATTTATCAATTATTAATCTCTTAAAAAGCAGTTAGACTAAGGTGGGTTACACAGACGTGTATTTACTGATATGTATGTCTGTAACAGCAGTACTGTCTGTTTATTGACATCAGTTCACACCATTTTATTATCTCAAAATCACAGCATTTATAAACAATAGCCTGAGATTCAGAGGCAAAATTGGGAACAGCTGACAGCCACTGCTGTGATTATTGTTAAACTGTAGTTTAAGTTTCTAAAGAGCCTAAATAAAAAATTAACTTTTAAAATAATTACACATGTACACACAAGACAGTTGACTTGATTTTATCATTGACAAAACCGCACTGTTTTTCTAGCTCGTCAAAGGGGCTGTTTTGAAGAGGCAAACACATGCAAAGGTTCATACTTTCCAAAAATGTAATATTAGTACATTGCATTATTCTGTTATAGTTCACAATTCATAAACAGGTACTGCAAAAAAGAACGGGGAAAAAGGAACTCCAGACTCCACATACATTTATTTTCGCTGCAATTATTTGAGTCGGTTTCAGTGTATTTCTGGGGAAAGCATACATATGTGTAATAGTTATCAAATGGACCAATATGAAATAAATATTTCTGAGCCATGTTTACTTAGGATGTGATATAATTAATTACACAGACAGTATAAACTGTTGTCATACTGATACTGAAATAAAAAAAAACAATAGAGATATATGAGCTCCGGAGTTCACTCCTCTGGAAAAAGATAAAAAAAGCAGTCTGACCTGTACCTTTTTGTATCTTTTGTCACAATAGCACTCTGTAAGTCTTGCTGTCATACCTCTCACCTATCTCTAATTTTGCTTCATCCCTTGTAAAATCTTTTAATTTTTTTGTAAGTCACCAATAATTCAAGGCAGACTTTATTGCCAGACAATAGTGTCATACTTTGTATTGTTCAGAAAATGCTTTCTGATGGAAAATTTGTTCTGTTAAAAAATTAGCTATATTTGCAGGGTTCATGGGCTGTCTGTACATGAAAACGACTTAACTGGTGTCCTGTGATCATTCTGGCTTTGCAGGACTAATGTGAATTTTGTGAAGCAAATGGGTACTGTACTTCTCAAGTGTCCATGATTTTGTTTCATATTTTTCCTCTGTCCCTTGTAACATTTTTGATTTTCTAGTAAATCACTGAATATTGCAGTCACTGAGTAATACTAGGTGTTAAGCGTTCCAATATTTTTATTATTCAGAAAATACATGTTGATGATTTTAATTTTTAAAACATGTTCCTGATTTTGTTCAACCCATACTATTTTTGCCTATAATTTATACATTAGATATTTGAAACTAAGTTGGAGTACATTTATTGTAGACACTATTTTATCACAATTATATGTCTGAGGTGTACACAGCCAACAAAGTGGCTGTAACCTTTGGGTGTAGGAGGGGGCTGATGGTGAATGAAAGTACCTTGCTATCTTGTCATCTGCCTGTGTTAAACTGTCATTAATATGGGTTTGCTGGACTAATGTGCATTTGTGTGAGATTAAGGTGGAATACTTAATTGTGGCTACACTGACTAATTTGTATTCGTGTGAAGCAAACTTGAAAAACATTAATGTGGGACCATTATTTTTAGCACATTCAAATTTCTGAGGTGTATGCCATTAGAAAAGTAACTGCTGGGTAGATATGAGAGCCTGGCTTTCTCTTACCATCTTGTCATCTGCTTATGTTAAACAGTCTTTAATCTGTTTTACCAGGCAAGTGTGCATTTTGTGAAAAATATGTTAGAATAATTTGCTGTAGGTACTGGGTGCATGAAACAAACTTTATATAAATAAAATATTGTGACCAATATTTTTACTATAATCTGATATCTGATTGAGGTACACTTATTTAACAAAGTAGCTGTAGTTGGTGGGTGAAGCTAAGGGCTACATGTGAGTGAAATAAATTTCTTATCTCATTTTAAATAGTCATTAATCTGGTTTTGCAGGACTGGTGTGCATTTGTGTGAAGTACATTGTTTTATGTTATTGTAGTTGCTATGTGTTTGTGTGAATTTAACTTGATATATCATACTGTGGCTATTGTTATCATATTATTGACTATTTGGCTTCTCAGGTGTACACAGTCAACAATGTGGCTATAATTGCTGAGAAGGGGGCTGATGGAGGATGAAAATGACTGACCTGCTATCATCATTCAGTTAAAATGTTTAGTTCAGCTTTGCAGGACTAGTGTGCATGTGTCTAAAACAATTTGGGATACTTTACTGAAGCCATTTTTAGACACTCAGTATAATGACAACAGCTTGAATGGTCTTTATGGTTGAAATCTTCTGAAATGGCTATTTTGTATTAGCACAGGATAATAAATTTTGTTTCACTTCTTACTGGAAAATATTCAAGACTACATATTAAAATCCACTCAAATTTTGCTTTATTAAACAAATTATTTGTTAAACAGTAAATGTAATTTAAAACAGTCTGGTAGGTAAGTATACATTTAAAAAGAAAAGGAAAAAAAACAATGGAAGGTGAATGCTAAGAGAATGTATGCATTTATGCATGGTCCTAAAAAAGTGTGTGTGTGTGTGTGTGTGTGTGTGTGTGTGTGTGTGCGTGTGTGTGTTGGGGAAGGGGCCCAATGGTTTGAAAATGTCATAAGGTCCAGGATACACTTAATCCACCACTGTTTATGAGCGTGTGTGTGTGTGTGTGTGTGTGTGTGTGTGTGTGTGTGTGTGTGTGTGTTGGGGAAGGGGCCCAATGGTTTGAAAATGTCATAAGGTCCAGGATACACTTAATCCACCACTGTTTATGAGCATGTGTGTGTGTGTGTGTGTGTGTGTGTGTGTGTGTGTGTGTGTGTGTGTGAGTTTTGACAATATGGAAGCTTTGATCTGTCCTTTTCAGTTTACAGCAGGGTTTACCTTCTGGATAAGTCTGCAAGTGCTTCATGTGTACATATGGGTTTGTATTGGGTGCATTAGCTTCCTTCTACATTCCAAATATATGTCAATAAGTCAAATGGCAAGCTTCTAAATTGCACTTGTGCATGTGCAGTGAGCCACTGAGTATGTGTGTGCTTCTTGTGATGGACTAATGCCCATTTAGTATTGATGGTCTGTCTTGTCTATGTAGAACTAAACCATAAGTTATAAAGTGAAATTCCTACAGAGTATAAATATATGTGGCAGTCACTTCATAGCAAAGATGAAATATCAAGAGTGTGCCATAGATTTCATCCATAACGTGTGTGTCCTCAGGATTTGTATAGAATAGTTCATAGTTGAAAATAACTGTGTAAAGGTCAAATGTCCAGTTAAAATGCAGATTGTGGTGCTACTGAGTTGACTAACTGTCCCATGCAGTTATAAAGAGAATTTTTAAAAGTCCTCAAAAACCCACTCCGAAGTATATATAAGGAAAGCTTATTCCACAAACATTAACCTACATGTTAACGTGGTCCTACACTTGTTGATTTTAAATGTAGAATCTCATCCCTTAGAGGTATGTTTAGATTGTAACTCAGTATCCATCAGTAATCAAAATTCCTCATCAAAAGAGCCTTAAGGGTAAGAAACATATTACTTCTTAGATACCTGTAACTTATTGAATGTAGACCTATATATTCTAATCTTACATTGTAGTGTAGGTGATAAACGTCAATAATTTTTAGTGTACTTTTGCTGAATACCTTCCAAATTTAAAATGTCACACTTGCTATAGACTCAAAACAATGCATTGTATTCGATCATTGGTCTCACATAGACATCAAAAAGGTAAGCCAAAAATGTAGCATCTCATGAAATAAAATTCTTAAGAATGTGGGATACTGTCAGTCTTCCAAGATGGCTGCATATTAAGTAACTGCGTAACTCTAGCTTTCCCAGTGTAAAAACAGAAGCTCAACAAGTAAGGCCAGTAGACTTTTGTGTTTGTTGGTAAATTTCAGTAATTGGCTAGTAAGTGTACTGCCTGGATGCCAGGAAAAAAGAAATACAGAGCACCTGGAAAAAATTCAGCCACAGAAAGTGAAGAAGAAATACTGACTGGGGAAAGTTCTGCAGCTGTTCAGCAAAAAGCAATACAACCTCCAGACATGACTTCCAGTAACCTACAGGAAGATATAAGACAGCTGTACACAGAGCTGGTTAAAATAAATGAAACACTGATGGAGTATATCAACACAAACAAAAGGCTGGAAAAGTTGAAGAAGCTTTAAACAGATATTCAGATAAGGAGATACAGCTGCAAAAATCAGAGGTTGAAATGAAGAAAAGTCTGGCAGAATACGAGACTGCTCAGGAGGAGATGTTTAAAAAAATAATAGAATTAGAAGACAGAGCATGTAGGGGAAACTTGAGATTTTCAGCCATACTAGAGAAGCTAGAAGGAACAGTCTGCATTAACTTTATGAAAGCACAGATAAGCAACTGGACTGATATTCCACAGCTGGAGTTGTTAGTTGAAAGAGCACATTGTGTGTATGCTCCAAACCTGGCTATGAGAAAGCAAACTAGACCTTTATTAGCAAAACTGCAATCCTATCAGCAGAAGGAGTTGATTCTGGCAAAACTGTGGCAGAAGGACAAAATACTAAAAGTGGGAGACAGTACAGTGTTTGTGGAGAATGATTACTCATTGTACACCAGGCAGAAGAGGAGTAAATTCATTCCACTATTCAGTGGATGTTAAACACAGTTGTGAGATTCAGACTGTGCTGTACTGTCTGTCTTCAAGGTATTCTTCCCTGGAGAGACAAAAATCTTTTTTGATGAAGTACATGCTAAGGAGGAAGTAAATGTTCGTCAAACAAAAAGTGAGCTGTGAAACAGAAGGAGATTCTGCTTTTTGTTCTTCTGGTAATAAAGACCACAGAGAGACTGTACCTGTGAAACATTTTCAGCTGGTTCAGCGGAAAATGTCGGAGAGAAGAAATGGAGCATGAGAGTTGGCTAGAAGAATTGAGAGTATGTAGAAATGAAGCAGAGCCAGGATTTGGGAGATGGAGATGAACAGTAATAAAACCAGTAACTTAATGTGGTATTACAATGCAGTAAGTATATTTGTGAAATATGACAGAACAAGAAAATATGGAGATATTGGACTGTTTAAGAATTTGTTGGACGTGTGTGGACTCTAAAGTATTTGCCCTACTTCATGTCATTAATGTTCAGAAAAATGCTTTGGGGAGGGGAGAGAGGGGAGAAAGTTACCTGTAAAGAAAACATTTTTTTCCTAATACCATTTTTGTGGTGTATGGTTTTCTTTGCATGCTATAAAGTAAAGTTCTCAGCTATTTTTAAGTGTAATGAGGATTGTAAATAGGTGCTGCTGTTCTTTTTTTCCTTTCTTTCTCCTTTCTATCGTCATTCTTGTTCAGTTTTAAGAAATGTAGGCACTGCAATATAAAAAACCCTGGTTAGAAGAGCATGACAAAAGAAAAATTAATGTGTGTTTTTCTCATTCTTGTATTGGGGGAATTACAGGATTAAGGACCTTAAACTGATTTAGTAATAAGTTTTAAAAGAAAGCAATTAAATGAAAAAGAATATTGAATATTATGAGGCTTTTTGTTGCAGGTGAATGTATGCTTAGTAGCAGTTCTATGTCTGGCCCTCCTGTCTCCATGGAAACAGTCTGATAAAAATAAATTGACATCTGGTTCTCATGTCTCCATGGAGACAATCTAATAAAGAGAAACTGATTACAGTCTGGTGGAGAGTGATTAGCTGTGGGGGGGGGGGGGGGAACTGGCTAGGAGATAATGTTATGGGGTTTTCCCAGCTGGGAGAGCTATAAAGATAAGACAAAACCAGTTTGCATTTAGTAGAAGCACAGTCTGCACCATGCGTCTTAGCATGGATAACCTTCATTTTAGGTTAACTTAAGTCTAAGTGTGGCTGTCATGTTGGAACATTTGTTGTTATTAGGAGGCTAAATCTTCAGTATTTGAAGATGTACATAGTTTTGTTAGTATTAGATGAATAGATTTTAGTGGGTATTGTTTTTTAGGGCTTTCAGTAAAACAGAATATTTTGTAACATGTGACATAGTGTCAAATAGATATGACAAGAAACAACTGTATAAAAGTTCAACCTGCCAAACAGTATATGCATGTAACACAAAAGCTGGAATTAGACATTTAACAAAAAAGGTGGCAATAATACCTTTTTCATATGATGATGCTTTCTGTAATGTCTTTAAATGTCAGTGGGCTCACAAATAAGTACAAAAATGATAGAACAGTGACCTGTGTTAAAATGTAGAGTAGGAATAGCTATGTTACAGGAGACACACTTGGAAAGAACTGAACATGTGAATTTGATAAAGAAAGGTTTACAGTTTGGTTATTCAGCAGAATATCTGGGACAAAGGAAAACAGGAGTACTTATATTAATTCCAAGAGGAGCTCCAGTAGTGATAGAAGAGGATAAAAAAGATAATGGCAGATTTGTAGTGCTAAGGGGCTAAATGGCAAGGGAAGAGGATTACACTAGCATGTATTTATATTCCACCTAAAACTGCTATAGTAGAGCTTAAGAAAAATCTGGGAGAAATTATCAGTTTTCAGCAAGGAGCATTACTTATAGGTGGGGACTTGAATTTGATTTGCAGCAGTGAACATGTGTCGGGGGGGCAGAAGGAAAAGTATAACAAAGGAAGGTAGATTTCTGAAGAAATTTATGAAAATATTTGGCATGGAAGATGCAAATTCAGTGATAGGAGTTCAGAGTGAATTTACATACTGTTCCCCAAGGTATAAAAACTGGTATAGGCTAGACAAAATTTACATTTCACAGGAACGTGCATTTAATTGAAGGTCTTGATAGACACCCAATAACTATTTCAGATCATGCACCAATAATAACTAAAATAAAAACACAGGGTAATGAAATAAAAATGAGCGACTGGCTCTTTCCCACCTATCTATTGAAGAGAGAGGAATTGAAAGCATGATTAGTGGAAATTATTCAGGAGCTATTTGAGAGGATAGAAATTACTTCTGAAAGTATAGCTAGGGAATGGGATAAAATTAAGGTGAAGTTTAATAATAGGGTAGAAATAAAAGAAAGGGAGCTATGGTTAAGAAATAAGAATTATTTAGAGGGACTGACAAATATTAAAGTATTCCAGAATAGGGGGAATCTCACAGAACAAGAGGAGGATCAACTGCAGAATGCTAAGCAGAAAGTAAGGGGTTACCTCGATAATATACATGAGTTTACAAAGATTGCTGTTAAGCAACTGCTTTTTCTTAATAACACAAGAGCACAAAGGCTTTTAGCACAACAACTCAGGCAACAGAAAGTAGAAAGCTCTGTCGCCAAGCTTAGGGAGCTTATAACAAGGAAGGTAACAAGGGATCCTGTAGAGGTATTAGAAATATTTAGGAAATTCTGTGAAAGCCTGTATAAAGCAGTGACAGATAGAAATAAAGAAAATGTACAAATCGAAATGTTTATGGAGGAATTAAATATGCCAAAGTTAGAGGTAGAGGAGGCTGAATTACTAATGGTTAGGATAGGAGGAGCTATAAAAATTGTGATGTATAACCAATCACCAGGAAAGTCCCCAGGAATAGATGGTATTCCTGTGGAAACTTGGAAGCTAGGAGAGAAAAAAATGATAAAGATCTGGACGGTTTTAACAGTATTTTAAGAGGAGAAGTACCAACATCCTGGAAGAAAGCAGTGGGTGCTGTAATACCCAAAGAGGGTAAAGAGCCATCAGATCCAGCTTCATACAGACCCAGTTCAACACTAAACCATGATTATAAAGTGTTTATGTGTAATGGCTTAAAGAATGTCAAAAGTAATGCCAAAATTGATAGATATGGATCAATGTGATTTTGTGGAGGGGAGGCAAACATTTGACAACATTAATAAAACATTGATGATCCAGAGGAAGCAGAATGTCAGTTGTTGGCAGTGGGCCTTGATTCAGAGAAGGCATTTGACAGAGTAAGCTGGGACTTTATGAGCAGGACAATTGAAGCATTTGCATTTCCTGAAAAAAATTATAAGGTTGACTAGAAGGATATATGAGGGACTGGAGGCGAAAATTCAAGTGGGTGGGGGCCTGTCTGATAATTTCTGCTTGAGCAGGAGAACCAGGTAGGGGTGTCTTCTTTCTCCTTTGTTGTATGCATTATATTTAGAATGATTGGCAAAGAAAATAAGGGACTACGAAATTCAAGGATGTAATTGGTGTGGTAGTCAAGAAAAGCTGATTCTATTTGCAGATGATGATATATTATACCTGGCAAAACAAGAAAGAGACGTTACATTGTTGTGGAATATTTTGAGACAGTTTCACATCTTTTCGGGATACAAAATTAATGAAGCTAAAACAACAGCAATAATGGTAAATTATGTACCCACATATAAATTGGTTCAGCAATATCCTTGTTTATGAGAACGTGATAAAATGAAGTATTTAGGAGTATGGATTAAAAATTATTCTGGTGTGGTAGCTAAGGATGTGTGGGAGGAGACTAAATAAAAGATAATACAAAAACTGAGAAAATAGAAGCTTTGTTATATGGATATGGGTAGTAATATGTAAACAGTTAAAATGTTTTTAGCCCCATTAGTCTTATACACGGGTCAGACACATTTTTATCAGTCAGAGGTGAAGTTGTGGATAGCAATTAATAAAGAGCTGAAGGACTTTATCTGGAGGGGAAGATGGCAAGAGTCAAGTGGGATAAGCTGATTCTTCCAGTAGAACAGGGTGGATTGGAATTACCCAATATGAAGGGGTATTTCAGAGCTACACCGGTAAGGCTGCTATACATAGCACAAGCAGAAGTCTATAATTCAGAGTGGAAAGGGATGATGAAACAAGGGGGAAGCTCAAGAAACTGGGAGAGACTGGAATTTTAAATTCAGGCCTTTAAGGAGAATAACAATAATCATACAGAATATTATATTTATAAAGTAGCAGAAGGTCTTCTAAGAACTAAGCCAACACAGAAATGGTGAAAGGAGATTCTGCCGATAGGGATGACTGGAATTAGGGATATAGACAATAGGGGGCTGGAATATATTGGAGAAAACTGGCAAAGGAACCAAGTTATTGGGAGCAAGTAACTAGAGGGGGAAAGATGATAGAATGGAAGGACACCAAGAATTTATTTGGACTGCAGATTAGAGATTGCCTTTCCTATCTAGGATTGATATCAGAGTACAGGCAAAGAGAAAGAAATAGGGGGTTCTAAATGAAAGACCAGCACTGGTAGTTTTTTTAGTAGAATTTAGAACAGAAATCGCCATTAAAAAAGGAATAATTAGTAGAGCATCTAAAATATTGCATGATGACTATAAGAAGCGATCAGAGGAGGTTAGAAAGGTTTGGAAAGAGAGATTGGATTAGCAATTCACAAAGAAACAATGGGAGGCTATATGTATGTCTCCCAAATATGCAACAAAATGTAGAAGATTTAGGATTTTTGCTTGGAAATGTTTACATAGATATTTTTATACCACAAGTAGACTCCAGAGAATTTTTCCTCAGGTAGACTACAAATGTTGCAGATGTGACAGTGAGGAAAGGGGTAGTTGAGAACATATTTTCTGGGAGTGTGGTGAGTTGGTGGACTTTAAGGATTCTCTGCAGGTTGCATTTTTAAAGATGTTGGGTGGGCAGATTGGTGTGATAAGGGAGATGATTTTTCTGAGCTATGATACAGAATCGTAATTGTTTAGACATGGTAAGGCCTTGCTGTGTGTAATTATGGTGGCTGCCAAAAAAGCAATTGCTAGAAAATGGAAAACAAAATCTAAACCAACTATAGTAGAAGTAGTGAATATAGTAACAGAGATAAAACAACTGGAATTGAGATCTTTAGAAAAGGTTAAGACCAAACTACTTAGGAAAAAATGGGAATTGTGGGACCAATACATACAGAGGAGGAATTAAGTTTAAAAGAAGGCAGGACTTAAATGAGCTATATAATGTTTGACTGAAAATGATTGGGTAAGTAAGTGATGTATAATGTTTGCAACTGGGAGTGTGTCAGTATGGTTTGTGATATAAAATGCTTACAACTAGGATTGTGTTGTTGTGGTTTGTTTTCATTTATTTAGATGTATGATTGTCTATGTCATAAGTGATGGTTTAATAAAGATGTTTCTTGTTTAAAAAGAAAGGACAGGACTTGAATAATGTATGTAATGTTGCTTAGGTTGTATGATATATAGCAATAAATGTGAAGTATAATGTTTGTACACATGAACTTGTTAATATATTTTAATTACTTTTACATAAATGTAAATTTGACTGTGTCACAAATGATAATTCAATAAAAATAATAAAAAAGCAGTATACACTGATACTGAAAAAAGAATGTGGGATACTGTCAAAGGTTTTTGATAAGTGCAAATAGGCTAACTTAATCTCAGTACCTGAATCTATAGCCTTACTGACAGGAACATAAAAATCAATCAAAATCTATAGCCTTACTGACAGGAACATAAAAATCAACCAAATTTTTGATTAATCTGTTCTTAGTAAACCCATGTTGGGAAATGTCCAATATAATGGCTGAAAAACATCTTTTATAGCAATTTCCAATTAATATTAAACCAGAAGGCCTGTAGTTAATGTTATCAGAAGAAGCCCCTTTATGTATGGTATAACACTGGTCAACTTCCAGCTTTTGGGAACTACGCAAAAAGATGATAAATTAAACAAGATGGTAAGATCAGTAATCATATAGATTCATAGGGGTTTACTAGGCTTACGATCACAAGGGCTTTTTTAAGCCTAGCCATGCATCCCAAATCTCTGACAAGTTCTGATACCCTTGATAAGTGTGAGCATGGGCCTGGGAGCTGAGCCATTTACAGGTTACCTGTTTGCATTAGAGACATAGGTGCCAAACCAGGGATGAAATTCCGGTTACCCATCCAATTGTCCAAATTGTACTTGAATTGGGTTAGGGAGGAACTCTGCTTCACACAAATGGGGAAGCCTGTTTCATAGAAGGGGTAGTCTCTGGGATACATACCTGTCTCTTCAGCAAGTCCTATTTATATCACAGGCAAGGTTTAAGTCTTTATAATGCGTAATTCTGCTACTGTTTGTTTTGTGGATATGCAGGAGGTCCATCAGAGTGGGGTCTGACAATGCCCTGTATAACAGACATATATCTGCCCTCATGCCTGTTGGAGACAGAATACAGGGGTAGGGCCTTTAGGCAGTTTGTATAGGACATATTACTTATGTCCTGTATTCTTTTAGTGAGGGGAGTAGCTGGTTTGGAGAAGTCCACTATCTTTAGATAACACAGTCCAGAATCAATGTGGGAGTTGTGTGGGCATGGACTGCTATCATCTTTTATCTTGGCCAGCAATCTGTTTACTGAGGTTACTGGGATTACCTGACTTGGAGAAGTGCCCCAGTTATAGTGTTCTATTTGTTTACTGATACTAGTAAAATGGGAGTTAACTGTATTTGTAATATGGCAAGTACTATCTACTAATCCTTTGTTCCTGTTAACAAGTCATTTTTTTGCTATCCCCCTGACTCAACTAATTTATTTTCATAATTATTCTTAGCCATGTTCAGCAATCTTTTTAACCTTCTACTCGTGTTATAATATGCCTTCTTAGCAGAAGAAGTTTTATATTTTCCCAACCTTAGTAACAACTTCTATTTGGTAACAATAGACATAGAATCTCTTTTTACTTTCATTTCTAATGCATGGGGCATAGAAAATGTCAGAAGGTTTATGAATATTAATCATTGTTTTTCTGCTGACAAGATTGATCGAAAATAATGCTTTTTTTTTTTTTTGTTTGAGGAACAGTTTTATGTACAGAAGGTTGGCGTAGCTATGGGCACAGCATGTGCGAACAGCTATGGCAACCTACAATAATGGGAGAGAAATGTATTGTTACAAGCTGCAGGATTTTCTCGCCACATCCTGTGGTATGCAAGGTTTGTAGATGATATTCTTCTTCTATGGAAAGGGTCAGTTGAGACCCTAGTCCAGTTTATAGAATTTTTGCATCAGTGTACGGGTTTTCTAAGGTTCTCATTTAAATACTACTGGAAAGAGATTGAATTTTTAGATGTTTTGGTTAAGAAATCTGATTTCACTCAGATAGTGACTAGTATTTACAGGAAACCTAATCGAAAGAACAATTGATTATGTAAGAACAGTATGTACCCCAGGCATGTCTCTTAGAACGTGATTAAGGGACAAGTGTTTAGGGTTATGACACTTCACAATGATGACCAACAGCTAACACTAGCCCTTAAGTCTCTGAAAAAGGAATTTTTTGGGAAGAGGCTATCCTAAGAAGGAAGTTGACAGATGCATTATAGAAGCATTAAAAGAGAGAGAGGGCAAAGGAAGGCCCTATTTCTCACAAACAACATCAAGTGAAGACGTTGGAACATATGAAGGAACAGAGGTTCTTAGATTCCCTTTGACATACTTTTCAGACATATATAGGGTCTGTGATATAATTAAGCAGAATTGGGATATTTATTTATTTTTATTTATTTTATTTTACATTTGTTAACCAGGGATGTCTGACTGAGCCGAAAAGGCCCTTTTTCAGCAGATGCCCAGGGAAAAAAGCTCCACATAGAAAAATTACAGATACATTTAGATATTTAGACATGATCAGTGTACACACAAATTACAACAGACATGTTCTTACAGTGGTATGCAGCACATCAACAGTTACAGTGGAGAGAACAAACAAGAAAATATTAATTCAAAAATAAAGGTAATTAATAGATTTGTGGTGTACAGCTGAAATTTGGAACATAGGTAGAATACATACATAATACACAGGGTACAGTACTTACATTGTAGATTAGCCAGTGTTTGTGAGTAAGAATGAAAACTTTTATCAAGTACTCTAGGTTAACAAATGTAAAATAAAATAAATAAAAATAAATAAATATCCCAATTCCGCTTTCACTAGGCTGGGGAGCAATCATGGCACTGCCAATTTGCTTGAGATGTTGCCTAATGAGGTTTTTAAAGAAGGCTTTGGACGATGTGTTTTGTATGCTAGTGGGGAGAGAGTTCCATTTTTTTAGCCACCGTACTACTATATAGTGTGTCTCCAAAGCTATTGTAGCTGTTGGTGACTTCTAGTAGTAGTTTGCTTGATGATTTAAGAGGCCTTTTGGCTGAGTGATGTTGTACTAGGTTTTTGAGGGCAGGACACTTATTGGGGAGGTAATAGATAGAATGACAGAGGCAGAGCTGATTGTAGGTTAGGAAGTTGGTCACTTCAAGCCAGTGGAGTTTTCTCAAAGCAGTACAGTGATGAGTTCTATATGAGCAATTTACAGCAAAGTGGGCAATTCTGTTATAGCAGGCTTCCATTTTGCTTAGTTCAGTTTTGTTGAGATTAGTCAGAATGGGAGATACATAGAGTAGGGTGGATAGAAGTTGGGAGCGAGCAATGGCTGATCTTGCGTTGTTGGTAAGAAATGGTTTGATATGGTAGAGTGATCCCAGTTTGGCATGTACTTTTTTAATAGTGTATTTGAGATGATTATCACATTTTAGGTGGGAGTCTGTTTATTCCCAATAGCTTAGCCTGTGTCACTGGAGCAATTGGAGTAGCTTTTGTGGAGTAGATAGTGAACTGACTGCTATCAGTGTTTTTGTTAGAACTGGTTATAATCATAAGCTGAGTTTTCTTTGAACTGTGGATAAGTTGGGCTTTAGTAAGGTAGTTTTCAACGTCAGAGAATGCTATTTGAGTTGTTTGCAGGAGGGTGGGAATGTTTTGTGCAGCATAGATTAAGGTAGTATCATCTGCAATACTGAATGATAGATGCATACTGTGTGGAGGTATGGAGGTAATTTGTGAAGATTGTGAATAGTAGTGGTCCTAAGATAGAGCCCTGTGGGACTCCTATAGTTATGGGCAGCTGAGGAGAGAGAGAATTTTCCCATTTCACAGCTTGGTACCTGCCAGTTAAGTAGCTTTGGAACCAAGTAAGAGTGGAATTTGATAGGTGATATTGGTTTAGTTTGTTTAGCAGGACTTGGTGCGAGACTGTGTCAAATGCTTTGGACATATCCAAACAAAGAGTTGGCACCTGCAGGCCTTTGTTTTTGAGACAGTTTACTGTGTCTGAAGTAGAGGAGGGCTGTAGTGGTACTATGGGCAGGTCTGAAACCATGCTCTGTAGGTGACAGGATGTTGCTGTCTAGGAGATAATTTAGCACCTGGGTATGGGTGCATTTTTCTAGGATTTTGTCCAGGGGGGAGAGTAAAGCAATGGGTCTGTAGTTTTTAAGTTCAGTGGAGGTCCCACCTTTATGTATGGGTGTAACATAGGATATTTTCCAGAGTTTGGGCACATAGTTTTCAACAGTTGATCTGTTTATGATATCTTAGATACTGTAGACAAATTGAGAAGTGTTATAGATACAGCGCCACACTTCTCCTTTACAAATAATAAATCATTGAAGAGGCACCTATGTTACAATGCATCTGCTACCAGGAACACAACAATATCGACAAGAAAAGGTACATTTAAATGTAGGAGCTGTGCAGCTTGTAAGTTTATTCATACAGGAATGAATTATGTGCATCCACACAGGAACTTTCAGATAGAAAGAGATTTCTATGCTGATTGCAAAACTCGAAATATAGTTTACTTTTGTTATTGTGTTATATGCCCTGCCTTTTACATTGGTATGAGTAACAGACAATTAAAGGACAGAATTTTGGAACATCAAAGAGGCATTAAAAATAAAAAGGATACGATTGCTCTTGCTAAGCATATTATAAACTATGGTGTTGATCATAACTTTAGGTTTTTTGGTGCTTGAAATAATTCCTGAAAGCCTTAGAGGTGGGGACATAAGGAACAGAACAGAATCCGCTGAACAAAAATGGATTCTGTCACTGAGTGCAGATAAAGAAACAGAATTAAATGAGGTTGTTTCATTGAAATCATTTTTAAAAGCAAGACCACTTAAAAACTAATAATTTTAAAGGTTTTATGACTATTTATAGCGGTATAATGCTGCTACTTTATTTATTGTTTGATAGTATTGTATTAGCTTAGTTTTTTTGAGACAGTTTCTTTAAAAAGATTCTGTTAATAGATAGTTATGACGTTAATTGATTCTTGTAACTATTTAAATGCACTGTGTGCTTCTATGAGTTAGTCTGATGAAGCGGTTTGATATACAGTGAAAGTACTTACTTTTTATGAATTAAATTTTTATTTTAATTCTGCCTGCTACCACGTTTATTATGGCAGGTGGTCTGCTCTTGTACCTGGAAGGGCTTGAACAAACTACTTTGGTGACAGTTATCTGTGGTGGAAAAAGCTATACTTGGTGTAGAATGGCTGTTTGTTGCTGAGGCATGGCTATGGTGCAAGCATTTACAGTAGTGTGTGATTTTGGATGCAATTTTTATTTTTCTACCTTACCATAGGATGGCTTTGTGTTTGTCATGTGGTGTGTTGGTGTAGTGTTAGCAAGGATACTGGAAAACATTTTTTGTGAGAGGTTTGCTTTTCCTTTTCATGAGTATTTGCAGCTATCACATGTGAACTTATTTTGTGTTAATGGTATATGGCTGTTCATAAGAATGTGGCAGTTTTTTGTTGTTGTTGTGCCTGCCACAGAGTTCCTGATAGTAGAAGTCTGACAACAGATCAGGCAGAGGCAGTCAGAGGAGCCCTGGTTGATCTGCAAATGCCTAATGGCATGTGATTTGTGATGTTGTGCAATTTTGGCAACATGTGGTGTACCTAGAAGATAGAGGGAGCTGTGTGATATGTAAAAGGAGAGTGGAAGCCACTATTGTTACAGTGTCTGCATTGTTAAGTTGTTTTTGTGAGCCTTGGTCTATCTAGAAGTGAGGTGGCATTGATATATAAAGAAACAGTGAATGCAATACAAAACAATGGAAAACAGTATAATAGAGCAGAGCACAGTGCAGTACAGAGGGATACTGAGCAGTACAGTGCAACTCAATACAGCTCAGTAAAGTACAGTACTATAAAAATTGACTTAACAGCAACATAGATGCCACAGCACAGCAAACCAAGGGACATTAAATACAATATAAGAACACCTGAACAGCACGCACAGTGCCACAAAGTAATATCCCCAAGCTAGTTTTAATTGTATTCTGAATTGTTAGTGAAGGACTGAATTGCAGACATGGCACAGCACAATATTTTAAGAGAAATAGATAATAACTGAGGCAGAATGTAATGAGATGTTTGGTGCAATAGACATTATGCCACGACACAGTAATCAAGGTGTCAACAACAGGTTCAGGTACCATAGTATTAAATGCATTGCAGAAACATACCACTATAACATCAGACACTGAGTTACAGTTCGATCATCTAGTTAAGAATTGACATGGTAAGTACTGTTACTTGAAAGGTGCAACATAGCAGACTGCTAAAACAACCATAGTTGGGAAGTACACAGTAAGCTACAACAGTATGCAGCATTCTGAGACCTCCTGCATGGATGTGCTATTCTCCGTTTGCTGCTGCTATACAAGGACTCACTTTGCTACCACCAATTTCCTGCCACACTTTACCCATCTACATTTATATTTAATCATGTTCGCCCAGAAATTAACATTACCTAGTACTGATTTGTTCTCCTTCTTTTGCCTTACCCACTCCATTAACTTTCAGCTGATAGCTTAGCTCAGGCTTTGTTTTTCCCATCAAACCTAGTCCTACAATGGTGTATCAGCCCAATTAAAGTAATTTGAGTCAGTAGCACACTAATTATACTCTTCACTCTATCTCAATTACATGGCTGTTGTGAATTCCTTATGGGCAACGAGAAGAATGCGGTGCCATGCCCACAACTTCAGTAACCAAATGCACACTGGGAAAATAATGTCCATGACCCCAAAGGCCACATGAGACAGCAAACAAGTATGGCAGGCATCAGCAGCAGGCTGGCCAGTGGACATGTAAATGGCAGTAAAAACACAGTGCACAATGGGCAGTGCATTTAGAATTGATGTGTATGGACCACTACCCCCTTCACAATATCTAGGGAACATTACCTAAATTGCATACTGGAGCATAAATGTGACTACAGTAGCATGCAGGATTTCCTCTAAGCTGTAGCACACTTCTTCCTGTTGTAGTAGCATAAGCATGTACTGTACACTGAACACCATACTCATTACTACTTCTGCCCCCATGCACTTGGTTATTAATGCTGTTGGCATGGTAGTGTGAGCTTCTCTTTGCCAACAGGTAATTCACAACAGGCATATTCCTCTGCAACTGATTGTCACTTCAGCCATGTGTCCCCAACCAAATGTACCACAGGGAAATGTCTCGCTGCCTAGGTGCCTGAACGTGTTGCATATTTTCCAGTTCTCCAAACTTCTTCTCCAGCAACACTCTTTCAGACATACTAAGTGGCATCTACCAACATTAACAGCAAGGAACTACACTACCCTATGCAAACAATGCAGATATATTTCTGTATGCAAGCTGTCCAACTTTCAAAAAGCCACATTTGCTTCTAGCATAAAATCTATAAATTGGAAACTATCACAAGCACTGTCATTAGATGAAGCTGTATCTTTCTTCGGTACTACTTTACTAAATATCCTAAGCACTCATACCCCACTTAGGACAAAAAAAATAAATAAAAAGCAATCCCTGCAAAACTGATGTGACAAAGGGATAAAAACAACTCTGTAGACCTCCAAGCCTTTTGAGGCCATGGAAACATAGCAAAAAACAGATCAAGTACTACCCTACCATAGGTTCATAGGTAGGTACTAGGCTATCGGCCCAAGTGCCTCCGTAAGCCTAGCCAACAAGGTTCCCTGGCTTATGCCACACAAGAAAGTTATTTTCCTGTGCCACTGTCGAGCAGAGACGCAGAAGTGATCCCCGGGGTGTATTTCCTATTTCCCATCCACTCATCAAGATTTTTCTTGGAGTGCTAACAAACTCTTCCCTGAATAACCCCAAGATACTGTGGTCCTCCATAATATAAAGTCTTAAATCATGGGCAAATGTCCTAACCAGTCTCCTCCCCACACTCTCTCTTGTCCGCTGTAGGTGTACAAAATGTGGCAGCATAATGCCCGATGCACTAGAAGGCATGAGATTTAAAAACGCATACTGTAAGAGAATGCTAGTATCATGGAGATGAACATCATGTAGCCATGTACTTGTTCCGTTAGGCGTGTAGCTAAAGCTACCTTCTTTCCACAGTGTTAATTAGGACAAACTGATTTTGTGAACAGAGAGCCACTGGAAATATTCAGAAGAAAGAGGATGGGCAGTTTCTCTAGAGGACAGAACCAGCCAGGGAAGAACAAAAAAAAACGTCATAAGGTTTTGCGAATGAGAAGGCTAACATAGTAAATGACTCATTATTAACTCATCAGCCTGAATGCAAGAATCAGTGTAGTTGAAATGTGCTTAAAAACTGAGTGTTTTGATGCTGAGGTAACTAAACTGGCCCAAAGGACCCTTTAGCACCATTTTGAGCTGTGTCTTACATAAAAGACAAAACAAAATGCCTGATATGAAAATGTACAAAGAGATTAAACAATTGTGTAGAGAAGCTAGGCACAATTTATCAAAACTAAAGCATACACTCATGTATATACAAAGGATAACACTCTGTGTAATAATGTAACTGAAGTATGTTAAAGTAGACTGTTCAAATAACTAGCAACAACCCCATGTAATATTATGGTTAAAGCCAGTTTAAGGTATAACCCACAGCAGTGGAGACAATATCCTTGTGGCTAAGTTGTTACAGATGGGGGTTAGTACACTTGTTTTGCAGTGTTTAAACTGGCTAGCAACGTTGTGCAAAGCTTTAGGTAATACAGTGACAAAGAGAGTGAATCGAAAACTGCATCTTACCATGCCAAAACCAGAGAACAGAAAATGTCAGCAGAACTGAAGTGACAGAGAAAGACTTAAGAAAGGATTTGTATGACATTCTTAAAAATTATTCTGAAATTTGATAAACAGTTGTGAGAGTCAAGTGAGGCTTTCTAAACTGAGAAATTGCAAACATCTTTTCCATTATTTTTCTCTGTTCATACCTCTCAACCTCTTAGAGCAAGAAATGTGGACAAAGCCATAAATAATGGGGTGACACACACCCCAAAATAGGGACACTTTTTAAAGTATTGCTCATACAAACTTAGAAAGTTGCTAGAATTATAGGTTTTGCATTAGCATGAATTTTCTGAAGGGTGTGAAGTCTGAAACTCAAATGTCTCTCATTATTTTCTGACTTCAACCCTCAATTATTTGCCAGAAAAATCACAATTTTATGAGAAATGGACCAAAAATATGAGTCAAAAATCTGGACATTCTGTGAAAATCTGTATAGTTGAGAGGTATGGTTAAAGCTCATGATATGTTCTAATGTAATTTGCTGTGTACTAGTCCTGGTTCACAAGAAGCTGAACAAGAAAGCCCCATTTTGTTCTTAACAGATTCTGTAACTGTAAAGCTACTCAGCTCCTGTGGGTTGAGCACTCTGCTTATTTTATTCAAATGACTTAGACAGTCTTTTCTAAACCTCTGCTGAAAAGATATGTTAACATCTGCTTATGTCAACAGGGCACTCAACTGTTATTTTCTTTTAGTATGCAAGTTGTCACTAGTACTTCTGAAATCTTACTTTTGGCTTTATATTTATGCCTTGGTCTTGGGGGACTACTTCACAACCATGAAGACTCTTCAGAGCAGTCAGTATCCCTTTAATAGTCGAATAACTCTTAAGTGTAACTTTCAACTGATACAGAATTTAAAATTGTTAGAGTAATTTAGATGATTTTTTTCATGAAGATGAGTAAAGTCTACATTGAACACGTCTATATTGGTTGTGTCACTATCAGAAGTCTCACGGCCATTTCTTTGCAAGAAGTTTTAGTTCTTAGCTTTCTAACTGCTTTTAGAGATAAAGTTTTAAACCAATAAATTAAGTAGTTCTCTGCTTATTAGAATGGTAGAAAAATAGTTTAAAAAATGTGTTTTATCAGTAGTATTTTCCCAGGTAATCGATTACCCAAAATCCTGTAACCAATCTTTCAGTAGTGAGGCTATTTTGTGGTAACACTGTAGCAGTTGCACTAGACAAACGGTCACATGCTATATGTGTAAGATTTTTTATTAATATTAGTAAGACGATATGGCCCTGGTTAGTTTTCATACCACTTTTCAAGTCAGCTGCTCCTACCCCTAACCCCACTCTGTTTTTAAAATAATGCAATACGTTTATTTTTAGAAATGCTGTTTATTTTTGTTGGCGAATTCATATTTCAAGTGTTTAGTAAAGGCATCATGTGCTGTACCACCAATTAGCATGTGCATGGACAGACACACTGGAAAACTCTTCTAAAAATTACTAAATAGTTTTTGAGTTGCTCTTACATAACTGTCTTCTACCTTAATACCTTAATTTGCTGTTCTGTGTGCTTTTAAGTGTTCAAGTGCTCTTATTTGATTTTTCATAAACTTGTTTTTGTCATTTTTAACTTATCTGCATTTATTTAAACTGTATTTGCCTTAATTTTGCTACACACTCAAGTGTGCTAGCTTGTACTGCATTTAAAGTGTTTTTGCTACTGTCATTAAGCTCATTCTTTGTAATACAGAGAGAACTTTTTGAGAAAGCCAACCGACTTTATATATATATATATATATATATATATATATATATATATATATATATATATCATCAGCTTCTTTCGGCTGTTCCCGTTAGGGGTCGCCACAGCGGATCACCTGTTTCCATTTATTCCTGTCCTCTGCATCTTGCTCTGTCACACCAACCACCTGCATGTCCTCTCTCACCACATCCATAAACCTTATCTCAGGCCTTCCTCTTTTCCTGTTACCTGGTAGTTTCATCCTTAGCATCTTTTTCCCAATGTACTCAGCATCCCTCCTCAGCACATGTCCAAACCAACGTAATCTTGCCTCTCTGGCTTTGTCTCCAAATCTTCCAACCTGGGCTGACCCTCTAATATACTTATTCCTAATCCTGTCCACTCTCGTCACACCCAGTGCGAATCTTAACATCTTTAACTCTGCCACATCCAGCTCTAACTCCTGCCTTTTTGTCAGTGCCACTGTCTCCAACCCGTATAACATAGCTGGTCTCACTGCCCTCTTGTAGACCTTCCCTTTCACTCTTACAGGTACTCGTCTGTCACAAATCATTCCTGACACACTTCTCCACCCACTCCATCCTGCCTGTACTCTCTTCTTCACCTCTCTTCCACACTCACCATTACTCTGAACTATTGACCCCAAGTATTTAAACTCATCCACCTTCGCCAGCTCTACTTCTTGCATCCGCACCATTCCTCTATCCTCTCTCTCATTCACACACATATATTCTGTCTTAGTCCTGCTGACCTTCATTCCTCTTCTCTCTAGAGCATATTTCCACCTCTCCAGGGTCTCCTCCACCTGTTCCCTACTCTCACTATAGATCACAATGTCATCTGCAAGCATCATAGTCCACGGGGACTCCTGTCTGATCTCGTCTGTCAACCTGTCCATCACCATTGCAAATAAGAAAGGGCTCAGAGCAGATCCTTGATGTAACCCCACCTTAAACGCTTCCGTCACTCCCACAGCAGACCTCACCATTGTCAAAATACCTTCGTACATATCCTGTACCACTCTTACATACTTCTCTGACACTCCTGACTTCCTCATACAATACCACAACTCCTCTCTAGGCACCCTGTCATATGCTTTCTCTAAGTCTACAAAAACACAATGCAACTCCTTCTGACATTCTCTGTACTTCTCCATCAACACTCTCAGAGCAAACATCGCATCTGTAGTACTCTTTCCCAGCATGAAACCATACTGCTGATCACTAATCATCACGTCCCTTCTTAACCTAGCTTCCACTACTCTTTCCCATAACTTCATGCTGTGACTGATCAGTTTAATCCCTCGGTAGTTACTACAGCTCTGCACATCACCCTTATTCTTAAAAAATCGGTACCAAAACACTTTTTGTCCATTCCTCAGGCATCCTCTCACTTTCCAAGATTTCATTAAACAATCTGGTTAAAAACTCCACTGCCATTTCACCTAAACACCTCCATGCTTCCACAGGTATGTCATCTGGGCCAACAGCCTTTCCATTCTTCATTGTCTTCATAGCTATCCTTACCTCTTCCTTGCTAATCCACTGCACTTCATGATTCACTATCCCTACATCATCCAACCTTCTCTCCCTCTCTTATTCTCTTTATTCATCAACCCCTCAAAGTGCTCCTTCCATCTGTTCAACACATTCTCCTTGCTAGTGAGTATGTTTTCCTCATTATCCTTTATCACCCTTACCTGCTGCACATCTTTCCTAGCTCGGTCCCTCTGTCTAGCCAATCGGTACAGGTCCTTTTCTCCCTCCTTAGTGTCCAACCTTTCATACAACTCTTCATATGCCTTATCCTTAGCCTTCGCCACCTCTCTCTTTGCCATGCACCTCATCTCCTTATACTCCTGTCTACTTTCTTCATCTCTCTGACAATCCCACTTTTTCTTTGCCAACCTCTTTCTCTGTATACTCTCCTGTACTTCCTCATTCCACCACCATGTCGCCTTGTCATCCTTCCTCTGTCCAGATGTCATACCAAGCACCTTTCTAGCAGTCTCTCTTACTAGCTCTGCTGTAGTTACCCAGCTGTTTGGTAACTCTTCACTGCCACACAGTGCCTGTCTTAACTCATCCCTGAACTTCACCTCACAATTACCCTTTTTCAATTTCCACCATTTGATCCTTGGTGCTGCCCTCAAACTCCTCCTCCTCTTCTTGATCACCAACATCATCCTACAAACCACCATCCTATGCTGTTTAACTACACTTTCCCCGATCACGACTTTACAGTCTCCAATCTCCTTCAAACTGGCCCTCCTACATAAGATATAATCCACCTGTGTGCATCTTCCTCCACTCTTGTTTGTCACCCTATGCTCTTCCCTCTTGTTAAAATACATATTCACCACAGCCATGTCCGTCCTTTCCGCAAAATCCACTACCATCTGACCTTCTGCATTCCTTTGTTTAACACCATACCTACCCATCACTTCCTCATCCCCTCTGTTCCCTTCACCAACATGTCCATTGAAATCTGCTCCAATCACCACTCTCACACCCTTGGGTACAGTCATCACCACTTCATCCAGTTCACTCCAAAATTTTTCTTTCTCATCCATTGCGCCCCCAACTTGTGGAGCATATGCACTAACAACATTCATCATTACACCATCAATTTCCAGCTTCATAAACATCACTCTATCCGACACTCTTTTCACCTCCAAAACACTCTTAGAATACTGTTCCTTCAGAATAACTCCTACACCATTTCTCCTGCCATCCACACCATGGTAAAACAATTTAAAACCACCTCCGATACACCTCGCCTTACTCCCCTTCCATCTGGTCTCTTGCACACACAATATACCAACCTTCCTTCTGTCCATCATATCAGCTAGCTCTCTCCCTATACCAGTCATACTGCCAACATTCAAAGTTCTGACCCTCACTACCACAGTCCTAGCCTTTCTCCTCTCTTCCTGCCTTCGGCCATGCCTTCCGCCTCTCCTCCTCCTTCGGCCAACAGTAGCCCAATTTCTGCCAGCACCCTGTTGGCTAACAGTACTGGTGGTGGTCATTGTTAACCCAGGCCTCGACCGATCTGGTATGGAAATATTAACTGGTGTCCACATGAAACTATTTGGTGAAGTTTTACGCCGGATGCCCTTCCTGACGCAACCCTCCCCATTTATCCGGGCTTGGGACCGGCACAAAGAAATGCACTGGCTTGTGCATCCCCAGTGGCTGGGTTTATAAATATATATATATATAGATATCTATATATATATATATATATATATATATATATATATATATATATATATAATATATAAATTCCAAGCTTGTTTTCTGCCTTTCCTGTAAGTAGTCTAACCCAGATACAGATTTGCTGTATCCAGGACTGTTTGTAAGCTTCTGTGCCCCCAAGCCTTTCTGTGTTGGAGGGAAGCCTTCTAGCTTATCAGTGGGAGTGGTAAGCACTAGGTAGCCTATCTACAACAAGATCCAGATACAGATTCTTAGTTTTAGCACTTGAATTTGCTTATCCGTGCTCAGCACTTGTTCAGACCTTGTTGTAAGCACTAAATAAACTACAAATTACTACAGCACTCACCCTTCCTCATTGCCTAGAGGAAAACAGTTTTTGTACTTACTTTCCTCACTTGCTTAGAAAAAAACAGCTCTTGTACTCACTCTGATCACTTGTCTAGAGGGAAATATTTTTTTATTCAGGCATGTCCAAGGGTCAGCTCACAGTGTTCTCTCCTGTCTATCTGATGAGTCTGGGCATCTTAGGGCAATGTAGCAATTGCCTCATGTACACAGACAACCCTCTCCTCCTGCCATCCAAAACTACAACCTGTGAGAGATGCACTTATCTAACCAAACTGGAGGTAAAGCTCTCTCCAACCAAGACTGAACTTGATAGTCAAGAGGAGAAGGTAAACACTTGCACCACACCACACTCATTACATAGTCCCACTAAACCTACACCACCAAAATCCACACATAGAAACACAAAAACATTCACGGAGGCTCTCAATAATAATCTGCTCAAGCAACAGAGACCTCCAAAACAGAAACGCAAGCAACCTCCCACCACCAACACAACCCAAATGACACACAGCCCACAGACTCAGTGTGCCACTCAACGAACCACAGCCCATATGGCAGAACAACATACCCAACACTCTAGTCATAGGTGACTCTATAGTCAGGCACACTGATGTCCCACTCACCAGGCTAAACAAGGAGAAGGTCACTGTCGGCTGCTGTCGGGTGACAGGATCCGCCACATAACCCACACACTCAGGTCACTCCACAGCAAGTACAAATATGACACTGTGATTGTCCATATTGGTGTGAATGACATGAGACGTACCTCTCTGGACTACATGAAAAGAGACATGGAAGAACTCTCTGATCTTGTAGCCCAGGCAGGTATGATCCTAGCCCTGCATAGCATCCTGCCATCGCCCAGAATGATACTGCAGTACAAGGACAAAATGATTGATTTCAACAATTGGCTAAGCTTCTGGTGTCATTCTAAGGGGATCCAGTATCTGTCTGCCTGGGACGACATGGTCAACAGACCACAATGCTTTGCCAGAGATGGCCTGCACCTGTCACTCCTGGGATTCTGGATACTGGCAAAGGCTCTTGCCGCCCCTGTAGTGCCTTTTTTAGGCAAGGTTCACATGACAAATTCACCACCACAACAGGAACAGGCAAGCAAAAACTGAGGGTAATGCTCCTCAATGCTAGAAGTCTAAATCTGAAAATGCACTCACTCGAGGCACTCCTTAAAATGGAGAACATCGATGTCTGTGCAGTGACTGAGACCTGGTTCAAGGCTGCAGAGAGCACCCCTGCATTACTAGGCTATAACTCATACCACACTTTTCAGCCATCTAACCTGGACCGGAACACCAAAGGCAGAGGTGTGTCCATATTCATTAAGGATATCCACACCTCCAGGCTAGTTGCTCAGCATAATGCAGCCGAGTTTATCCAAGTGCAACTAACTCTGGGCAAAACTGCAATCTAAATTGTAGCTTGTTACAGCTCCATCACCATGCCCCAGGATTCCCACTCCTCTTTTCTTGATATACTGGAAAATATTAGGGTTCAAGCAAACACCCTAATATTGGGCGATTTCAACTACCCCACCATTAACTGGGAACTACTTCGCTCAGCGCTTTCTGGAATTCATAAATTTCAATGCCCTGGATCATCTTATCCACACCCCCACCAAGGGCAGCAATATCCTAGACCTAGTCATTACCAACACGAGTGACCAGTGTTCCACACCTGAAGTCAACTCCTCGTTGCTCAGATCTAACCATAAGCTAATCACCCTAGATATCCACATCCCGTCCCACCCCCCATTAAGGAAACCACGATAAAAAATTTTTCCAAAGCCAACTTCATGCTTCTTAAGACAGAAATGGTGAATTTCATGACACCCATGCAGATGGACAATACAGTTATGACTGCTGAATCCTACACAAATGCACTCTATACGCACTTACATGAGTGCATGGATTGTGTTATCCCGAACAGAACCAAGATGCTATCCTCCGAAGAAAGGAAGCCAATCTGGTGGTCCCCTGCCATAAGCAAACTCTACAACAGAAGGAAGAAATTGTTGCAAAAGAGAGTAAAATCCCATGAGTGGAGGAGCTCCCTGGTCAGCCTCAGCAAGAAGCTGAGATCCCTTTTAAGATCCTCCAAAGCTAGCTATGAAAACAAGATTGGCACTGATTCTAAGGACAGCCACAAAGCATGCTATAGCTATGTCAAGAATCTCAATGGCAACACCCAGATCTGCTCTGAGTTACAGCACAATGGCACAAAAATTACAGAACCAACTAATATTGCCAACATCCTGGCAGATAGGTTCAGTGCTAACTTTAGCTCCCTCTCACCCCCTGAAGGGCCCATATCTATACAGGAAGAATGCAGAGTCCCTGTAATCACAACTTCACAGGTAAAAGCAGCACTCTCTAAAGCCAAAAACACAGCATCAATGGGACCGAACAGTATCCCAGGCTGCGTTTTACACAAACTTCAGAACGAACTGGCTCCCTACCTAAGCACCATGTTCAATCTTAGCCTCACGTCTGGCTTTGTGCCCACTGAATGGCGCACAGCAACAGTTATCCCACTTCACAAAGGGGGAGCCCCCACTGATCCTGTGAACTATCGCTCTATTAGCCTGACGAGCCTCGTCTGCAAGGCCGTGGAACGTATCATCATGGAATTCATATACAAAGACATTGGTAACCTCCAATCTCTGGACCCCACCCAGTTCGGGTTTGTGAAAGTTAGACCTTGCCTCCTGAACCTGGTCGACTTCTTTGAGGCAGTCACCAAAGCCGTAGACGAGGGTAAGGTGGTTCACAGAGCCTATCTTGACCTCGCCAAGGCTTTTGACACCATCCCCCATTCTGGAATTATAGCTAAACTCACTAAACTAGGTATAAATCCCTATGTCACAAGATGGGTTGCTAACTGGCTCACTGACAGAACCCACACTGTAAAAGTTGCAGACTCCAAATCTGACTTAAACCAGTGACAAGTGGAGTACCACAGGGTTCAGTCCTGGGACCTCTCCTGTTTGGTATCTACTTCTCTAGGCTAATGCAGAAGGCCTCTGGCTAACGAAGTTCGCAGCTGACTGAACTAGGAGGTATAGTCAAGTCCCCAAATAATGTGGACATCCTACAGAAAGGCCTCACTGAGACAGATGCCTGGTGTCAGAGCCATGGCCTCAAGCTCAATGCCAAAAAGTGCATTGTTGTCCCCTTTGGTAAAAACTCTGTATCCATGAACTACCACATAAGCGGCAGTCTTCTTAACACAGAATGTGTGATAAGAGACCTTGGGACCCAGGTGGACAGTAGTCTCTCCTTTAATAATCACATTGCCACAGTAGTCAAAAAATCCTTCTACATAGCACACCTCATCACAAAAGGGTTCTCATCTTGGAAAAAAGAAGTCATTGTTCCCCTCTTCTCGACACTTATTAGACCCATTATAGAGTACAACGCCCCTTTTGGAATGTACCTCTCAAGACATCTGCAGCAGCTGGAAAGGCCACAGAAGTACCTCGCAAAGAGAAATACTAGCCTCAAACAGATGCCCTACACTGATAGTCTCAAAAAACTCCAGCTTTACTCTGTAGCATATCACCTACTCCGAGGTGATCTCTGCCTAACATATAAAGCTATGTCAAACCCAGAGCTGTTGGACATGCTACACCTAAAGAAATCCCAATCCCTCTGAGCTACATGCTCTAGGGACCTAAACCTTGTCACCACAATAAACAGGACTTGCTGGAGGGATAGATCCTGTCCCAGAGACTTCCCATACTCTGGAACAGGCTACCCATATATGTCAAGCAAAGTTCCTCATTAACACTCTTCAAAAAAAATCTTGATGAGTGGATGGGAAATACACCTCGGGGATCACTTCTGTGGCTCTGCTCGACAGGGGCACAGGAAATTACTTTCTTGAGTTTGCGTAAGCCAGGGAACTTTGTTGGCTAAGCTTACTTAGGCCCTTGGGTCGATAGCCTAGTACCAACTTATGAACCGTCTGTCCCCACCCTCATTTCAATAACTGTCATTCGTTCAACAGTGTATAACTAGCCAAAGTTCATTAACATTGGAAGTCTAGGAGGAACACCCAAGTACATTTCTGTATGTTCAGCAAACTGTATGTTACTCGCTGCACAATGCATGTGTAGTAACAGGTTTAGCGTTAGTATAAGAAATTGGAATAGTTGTATCGATGGAGTTGTGAAATTAATGTGCTAAGTTATGCTTTTCTTACACTGACATCGATGTTCGATGTACGGAATATATGATCATGACATTTGAATCTTATATACATTGAAATAATCATATGTAATATCTAATATATGCTCATTCTGTGTTTGGAAACTTTGTATTTTTGATTAATCAGATTTTAAATGTTTGTTTATAAGTGTCCTTATTCTTTTCATAGTGTATACAGTTTGCATTATACATTAGCACATAAGGAAAATTGACTTGAAGATTTTTAGGAGACTTTATGAAAGGGGCTAAGAGAGAGGTGCATGCATATACATGTACACCCAGTGTTTACAGAGTGTAGTGGTAGTATGAGATCACAAGTAGGGTGAGAGTATTTATGTAATGTAGGTATGATGATACGGATATGTTTATACTGGATAGATTGTAGATGGGAACGTAAAGTGGTTATTAGTAAATGTTAGCAGGGAATTAAAGAAGAAATAACAGAAAATAAGACGTTAGGGGGAATTCATAAAGGTTGCTGTGAGGCATACATGATGTGCACACGCTAAGTAACCTTTCTGAATGAGTAGACCACAAATATATTGTTGTAGAGCTGTCTACGAATTCAGAAAGTTTCCTCAAGATGTACACATTGTGTACACCTCATGGTAACCTTTATGAACCCCTATCACAATCTTCATGAAAGTGTAAGTTGATGGGCAAAGCGAAAGAAAAGTTGGCATATTAAGATTGTACTAGTGGGAGCAGTAATTTATGAAAATAGACATTGGTTGATTTGTTTGTTTGTCTATTTATTTGTTTGCTGGCTGTTTGATGACTGGGTAAGTGTGCTGGTCAGCTGACCCTTTTCAGCTATGACCCAGGCAAGAGTAGGTAGAATCGAGACAGATAGCACAGTATTAATAATAGAAATGAAGTATAAACTAAGCAACAGAACTGTCCACAAAAGTAATGCAGATTTAACCATAGTATAAAGTAATAACAATTTAACCATTGTTACAGAAGCAAATGCAGCTGTGTCCTCAACATATTCTATCAGTTTAGTTTTCAATCTACTCAGTGAGAGTTTTTTTTTGTGTTTCTTCATTGAATAATAATGATGTTATTAAAACTGTAGGGGCTTATATTAGAGAGTGTAACAGAAATTCATGAGATATTCAGGTAATTCAGTGGAACAAGATGTAAAGCAGTTACTTAGTGTACCAACTGAGCAATATTGAAAAGATATAACCATACGGTTATAGAACAGCCCAAATCTGGGATTAGTTTTCCAACTGAGCCATGTCTACAACGTGGTTATTTTGTTTTAGGGCTTGGAGTTCTAGGATATTAATTAACTTAAGTGATCTGGTAAGCCTCATTTTTGTTAAAACTGAATGGTCAGTAATTTTTTTTCTGGAAAATGTTATGTATATGGTTAAGATGGGAGAGTTGGATTCTTATGGAAAGACTGGACCACTTTTTCTGAATATTTTTCTCCATAAGGTCACGCTGAGTAAAAGCCAGACAGTTGGGCTCCCCCTTTCCTAGAGGTCTGGCTTGCCTACCAGACCAGGGACCAGTCCCAGCTTGGCATTGGAGGGATGGCACCTTTTTTAAGTTTTTACTGGTGCATTCAGGCCAATAAAGTCAACTCCCAATAGCTGTGCATATGCCATATTTTGCCATATTTCTGAGCTCATCGGTACAGCATAAGTAGATTAATTCATGTAATTGTCTCTGGTATGGAACACCACACAAGTTGGCTGTGGTGGCAACTTCTTCCTTGTTGATGCTGGAGGTTTTCGTTTGCTTTGCCTCCTATTGCCCCTTGATAGCTTAGACAAGCAGGACTTCCACAGTACCCACTTCTGACATGCATTCTTCTAATTATGTCAGACCTAGCTACTGCTTGATGTGTCCTTGGCCTTGGTCTTCATGCTGCCCCGCTCATGCAGCCAGCCTCCATTGGGTGACAGTATTGCAGCAGACTGGGCTGCCTCCCTCCCCCAAGGATGAATGAGCTGTCATTGGCTGCTAAACCCAACTTTCCTTGACCAGCTAGTGTGAAACCCATGATGCAACTCAGACCTGAGTCTCATGGGTTGTACTCTGTGATTTAGCCCTCTGTGCCATGAATCCAGCAAGAGTTGGGGCAGTTTTGAAGTTTTAAGATGTTACAGTGATGGTATTATAGTAAGGTATGCCTTTAACAAACATTGAGATCTGGTTTTGCCTTTTTTGTGAAGGTTGCTTGTATT
>NC_056747.1:882847912-882925412 GCF_019279795.1 Protopterus annectens
AGATTTTGCATCATGGTCACCCAGGTTCCGCATCCACTAAGAGGCAAGCGAGAGAATTAGTATTTTGGCCTTCGTTACTAAAAGACATTGATAAAGTACTTTCTTCTTGTTCAGTATGCAATAGTACTAGACTGCATATGCAAAGAGAACCACTTCAGCTAAGTCAAGCTCCTGAACTATCTTTGTCAACAGTAGCCACTGTTATCTTTGAGTGGAACAATCAGCACTACTTAGTACTGGTAGACTCTTAGTTGAATTGGTTTGAGATTGATCTACTTACTAATCTAACATCCACTGCTATTACTAATTTGAAACATAATTTCTCAGACCATGGTAGTCTGCACAAAGTTATTTCTGACAATGGTACTCAATCTACTAGTCAGTTGTTTCAGAAATTTGCAAGAGAATGGGACTTGGTATGTGTTACTAGCAGTCCTGAATGTCCACAGGTAAATGGTCTAGCTGAACGTGCAATGCAGAGAGCAAAGCAATTACTTGAAAGGTCAAAGCGTGACAATACCGAAGTCTTTTTAAATTAGCTTAATCTCAGAAATATGGCCCGTGACGATATTCTTGGCTCACCTGCTCAAAGACTTCTTTCCAGGCAAACCAGAACTACACTACCTATTAGTTCTAGTTTATTGAGGCCTAAAGCTAAGAAAAAAACCATCAAGGCTCAATTATTCAAGAAGCATTCTATCCAGAAGTCCACTTATGAAAAGTTGAGAAGGTTTCTTCATCTGTTGAGGGAAGGAGAGACAGTGAGAATACAAACGGCAAAAGGCTTCGACTAGATTAGTCAAGTTACAGGTATATGTGCCAAGCCGAAATCCTATCTTGTAGAATCTGAGGGTGTGGAGTACAGGAGGAATCACAGACATCTTCTTCCTGTACCAGAATCATCATCGCAACATTATCCTTATGACACAGATTCTAGATCTCAGAGTGAACCACATGTTGTTTCCATCCCAGAGTGTGTTCCATCCTCTGATTCCATTCCTATAGCTGTTCCAAATACTTCTAAGATTGAAATATTTTGAAGAGACAGCTCCATATGTTAAGTCCAATTCCCAGTTTTGTGTCACACAATATGTATGAATATCCAGGCCCAGTGTGAAATACATAGTAACTTGGACTTAACTGTGTATATATGTAACTTGTCTTGTATAAATGCATGATAAAGTATTGTCTGTGATATCTTCATGCCAAATAGACTTATAATGTTGCATGTTTCATTTAAAGAGGGACGATGTAGATTGGAGTGCATGTGCTGTGTGCTGTGTCTTTAAGAATCATGTCAAAGACTGAATGTGCACGTATAAATGTCAGGCAAGTGCCATTCCTAGTGCCATTTTGAGAGTGCAGCCAGGGCGTGAGCATGTATGATTACAGCAGTTAGTTTGTATATAAGTTACTTAAGTCAGTAAATTTCAATTGTGATGTGTTTGTATAAAATAAAGCTGCTTGAACAGAACCCACGAAGACTCTTCTATTGTGTCCAATGCAGGAGAGTGACAGGATTAGACTTGGTGGAGCCAACATACACTAAGGTCTTGGTTAGTTTGATATTACTGGCAATTAAGAAGTGCTGTCACAAGAAGATGGAAACTAAGAACAAGCCAGTGATAAGAGATTTCCAGGCAATAATGACTGAAATAAAGAAAGGGGAACTGAGACTGTCTACAGGAAAGTGTGTGTGCAAATGTGCTTACAAATAAACAGAACCTGTGGGACCAGTATATTCAGAACATGAAGAAAAGAAAAAGTAGACCACTCAGTTAAGGTTGGAGTAAACGTAGTAGTCAAATCCAAAACAGTAACAAAAACCTCTCCCAAACATGGCTTTAAATCACTATATGTAGAGGTAACTTTATTAAAACAGAAGGTAAGCGCTTTCACAGAGTAACTTCTGCTTCATCAGACCATAACATAACACAAATTCTAGGTACTATTTAAAATAAAAACTCAACCAATCACAGAAAGTTCAGCAATCATGTGATGACATTAATAAAAAAATCTCCCAATCAATAAATGCAGCCTACCATTTGTTAAAGACATATCAATAAAAACAATATTCCCATCATCAAATATAAAGATTTGTTAAACTTATTCCAAATACAATAATAAATCATAAAAACTTTTCAACAGTCTCTATATGTTGCTTCAAATCTGACCATAAACATAGATAAATGCATTAAATGTAGAAGCAGAAAGAATATCAGGAACTTCCTTGAATGTACAGATGTAACAAAAAAAAAAAAAAACTAATAAATGTCATGCATAAGCTCTGCACTCTCACTAAAAACAACATCACAAACATTTAGACCTATTAAAACTAGATATGCAGTTGTATACATGCAAAGAAAACAAACTAGTATTCTAATAGAAAACTAAGATAGAAAGAAAAGCTACATAAAAGTTTGTATCAAATACTCTTGTATAAGAAATAAAAAGAGAACACTACACACCAGTTTAAACAAACCAGAAAAAAATGTGTCTATTGTCTTTTCTTTAACAATTCTACACCTTCACAGCATTGTGTTACCAATAGACCTACATTCACATACCCCAGTGATGTTGGGCTAGTTTGTGATGTGCTGCGGAAGAATTGGCCTATTTTACTAGCAGATCCTGACGTTAGACAGGTTATTGACTCTGAACCAAAGTTCTACTTTAGAAATAATTTGTCCCTAAAAAGGCAATTATGTTATAGGAACTATAACACCTCTGTGATACCTGAGTCAGAAGGGAAGGGGACCTTTAGATGCCATAATTGTAAGGCTTGTGATTACATCTTTAGATGCACCTCATTTACATATGATATGTCTGGTGTCACCATCAATTTAGACTATTATAAAAGCAAGGACCTTGTATATTTTGCGACCTGTTGCACATGCAGTGCCTTCTATATTGGGAAAACCAATAGGTTGTTTAAGGATAGGATTTTGGAACACTTGAATGATACAGCCAGATGTAAAAACACTAGCGCTTTAGCCAAGCACATTATGTTGAAAGGAACTAGCCATTACTTCAAGTTTTTTGTGTTAGAGTTAATGAGTCGCAATCCTAGGGAATTTGATAAGAACAGAACTGAACAGAACTGAAGTATGCGAACTGAGATGGATGGATTTTACTGCTAAAAGCATATGTTGAACCAGGTTTAAATGAGAGGGTCTCCCTTAAACCTGTTTTAAAGAAGAGACCATTGCGACACTGATTGGTCTTGATACATATATTTTTCTACTTTGTTTAAACTGGTGTGTAGTGTTCTCTTTTTATTTATTATACAAGAGCATTTGATACAAACTTTTATGTAGCTTTTGTTTCTATCTTAGCTTTCCATTAGAATTTTTTTTTCTTTGCTGCATGTATACAACTGCATATCTAGTTTTAATAGGTCTAAATGTTTGTGATGTTGTTTTTAGTGAGTGTGCATAGCTTATGCATGACATTTATTAGTTTTTTCTTATTTTTGTTACACCTGTACATTCAAGGAAGTTCCTGATATTCTTTCTGCTTCTACATTTAATGCATTTATCTATGTTTATGGTCAGATTTGAAGCAACGTATAGAGATTGCTCAATGTTTTTTATGATTTATTATTGTGTCTGAAATAAGTTTAATCTTTATTTTTGATGATGTGAATATTGCTTTTGCTATGTGTTTAACACATGGCAGGCTGCTTTTATCGATTGGGAGGTTTTTTTATTAATGTTAGCACATGATTGCTGAACTTTCTGTGATTGGTTGAGTTTTTATTTTAAATAGTACCTAGACTTTGTGTTCTGTCATGGTCTGATGAAGCAGAGGTTACTCTGTAAAAGTGCTTACCTTCTGTTTTAATAAAATTACTTCTATATAGGTTCATAGGTTCATAGGTTCATACTAGGCTATCTGCCCAAGGGCATTTATAAGCCTAGCCCATAGTTATTTGGCTTTCGCCACCCCTTTAATTTGAATAAAACTATGCCTATTATTTTGCTGTGCCTCTGTCAAGCAGTGACACTGAAGTAATCCCTGGGGTATATCTGCGATCTCCCATCCATTGGTCAAGATTCCTCTTGAACAAGGCCAGCGAGGTGCTCTGCCTCACATGTACCGGGATTTTGTTCCACAGCATAGGGAGTCTCTGGGTGATGAATCTGTCCCTCCAGCACGTTCTATTAATAACCGTGTCAAGGTTTAAGTCTCCCGCCCTTGTGGTTCTGAGGGATCTAGATTTTTTGAGGTGAAGCATATGTATTGTTTGGGAGGAGGTTTTTGTTACTGGTTTGGATAGTCAGAACATGCATTAGCTGTCCAGTGGCATTGGAATACAAATGTAATAGTTTGCTTTTTTTTTTTCTAGAAAAAAAATGAGTTACAAAAAGCCAAATGTCTGGAATAGTTTTAGTAAAGTAGAAGCCATTACAGGAAAATAGAGTCTATGGAGAACAATGACCAGTGGTACAAAAATGAAATGAGATATGTCTGAAAGGTCTTGGAATGGGTCACATTTTAAGTCCTGATTTATTGAACTTGGTAGATGTGATTTAAATTCCAAGTGTGATTTTTGTTTCAAATTGTCTATTATTGTGATTCTATTGCTGTCTAAAGGTTGTTGTTTCAAAAAAATATATATACAATAAAATAAAATAAATAAATAAATGAAGCATTCTGTCCCGTGTCACTGCCTTGCTTCAATAGTCTGGTTGGAAGCCAGCTTCTAGTATAAAACTTGTGTTGCTTCACAACCCATTACAAAACTGCTTTCAGGTTCAAGTCAGTTCATCTCCTTTCTCCTTTACTAGAAAGGGATACAGTTTTTTCAAACTCAGCCCTAAAAAACACATTACCTGCTTAGAATATTTTTCTAACACCCACTCAGTGACAGTTAAGCATACAACAATGCTTATTTTTAGTTAAACCACAGAGGATCCAAAAGGGAAAAAAAGTTAATCATGGTGTCTGCAGAAGCCATGAATAGAGGGTGGTAGCTATAATTCGATTTGATGACGATTGACAGGATATGAAAGAATTAACGAGTATTCAGAACAAGACAGGATGTTGTTGAAGTGTGTAGATGGGTTTGAAATTAGAATACTTGCAGTATATTCTGGAACAATAAACATATTATTCCTGGTTTTAAGTCAATCTAAGGAAAAACAAACCTGCAAACTTAAAGCTTGGTTAATATGGTTTATATATATTTTTAAACAGATGATTTGGCCTAAAATAAGAAAAGCCGCAACGTTACATCTGTGAGTATATGAAAATGTTTGGTTATTACATGTTTAGTGGCTAAGCAGCGGAAATATGATCTAGGAACTAAGGATGCAGTGTGTCTGCTTATGTGGGCAGGTTACAGTCTATGTACTTTACAAGGCCATATATTATTGTGCAAGATTAGGTAACTACTGCAGTGGTGGTGCTGCGGTAGCGTTGTCACCTCACAGTTAGACGTTGCCCGTTCGATTCTCAGTTAGAGCGTCTTCTGTGTGTTGACATGCGTGAATGGGTGTTCCTTCGTTGAAGGTTGTGCGTTAGGCCCGGCAAGCCAGCACGTAAAAATCTACTGCCAATCATTAGCGGACCGGAGTTCCGCTGTGGCGACCCCTAACCGGGAAAAGTCGAAAGCCACAAATTAGGTTTAAAACTGATAGCATGTTTAGGAAAACTCATGAAATAATGGCTTGTTCTCTCTTCAAGGTGAAAGCCTGACAGACCACCTCTTGTTGCATTAGTGAAATTGATCACACCACTGGTGTCAGCTTACTTTTATTTCAAGTGTTTAAAAATCATTGAATGGAATAAAGAAGTTCTGAAGGTAGAGTCCTACACCTACTACTGCAAGTGACTCCTAATAACAAACCTCTGATATTTGTGTTTTCCTGGTCAGGAAGCAGCAAAAGCCATCAATGAAGTTTGTTACTGAATGATTTTCCTCATTTAAAGGTTAGGGACAATATCAAGACCAAGAACCTAATACCTACAATATTGTTTAGAAAGTTTAGAAAGAAAACAGCAGTTCAGCAGCACCAGCAGTTTTGTGCTGTGATTCTTTGCTAAAGAATAAAATAGATTTCCTATGTGAAAGGAGGTGCAAAGGGTTTTTATATTCCTTAAATAGACATACCAGAGGGTATGTGGCAAGGAAAATGCTGCTATACTAAAGTGTGTGAACACCTCTTTCACAGTTCGTAATTACAGTCTGTCTACTGACCGTCTGCAATAGTAACACATCAGGGGTTATTCTCAGGGGAAAAACAGTAAGGCCCAAAACTAATAGACCAAAATCAGGTGACTGGAATTGTGAGAAGTTACACTGATATCAACAATCTCTTGTTAACTAAGAAACAATACATTTCTTTGTAATATTCTTGCTGCATTTCTAATCTCCATTTTCACATTACATTTACCTTTGAAAGATTAAAATATTCATTCTCCTTTAATATTAAAAAAGTAATAAGCTACTGAGAACCCAGAAAAGCAAAGCTATTATTTAATGTCAGGGTCAGAAAGAGTTTTCAGAAAGTAGGTCATCTCTTTTAGACTGAGTCTGTTCGTCTACTCTGGTTACACATATCTATGTAGGAACTTGACAGCAGTACTGGCGTATGGAGCTTGGTGATATATGACAAGCAAGCTGAATGGTAATATTTTCAGACACCATTTTATCATTCTGTCCAGCAAAGTGTTGTCGCCTCTGGTTCAGCAGCGCTGTAACAGCGCTTGATCAGATATGTCCATTTCTGTGCTGACTTGGGTCACTTGCCTCCTTTATTGTAGTGAGTGAAAACTACAGACAAAGCTTAAACTCCACAGCTCACATTCTTTTTAATTCAGTATTATTCATTTTAAATTTTAAACCTTTGTCAAGAAGCTGTTTGCTGTGCTGAACACTGCTTGACCATGCTGTGAAGAAAGGTAATGATGATTCTTACATGTGAAACTGTAAAAATGGTATAATCAATCTGGTAAATTTTTACATCACGTCCTTTTCCTCATCATCACAGCAGGATCAAGCAGGTACTTTTTTAACACTTTTTTCTAATCAGAATCACAGCAGAAACAGATAGCTAATAAAGCTCTAATTGATGTCATACAGTGACTATTTTTGTACTGTAAAAACCCGTCTAGCTATTCTGTGAAGTGGGTAATTCAGAGCATGCAGCCTTGCTCTGAGATGTACATGTCATAGTGTGCCTGAATGCACATCCCGGTGCTTGTCAAGGCATATGCCTGTCACAGCACAATGGAACACCCTGAAGTTGCTTATTACACACCATTGTAACTACTGAATTAACTAAAACTGGAAACAATTACTGTATTAGACTCCAAATGTTGCACCTGTATACATTTCATAGCTATTCAGTAGGTTTTATGGAATATTCTCTGCATAGTCATTTAAACACATTCTGCCTGTCTTTTTTTTATTTTGGTTAGACTGATTATTTTTCTGAAGAAGAAGAAATCTGGAATGTCCAATTTTCTCTGATCTTTTTCACGTTATGTTTTTGTTGCATTATTTAGATTTTAAATATATACTTTCAAAGTAGGTTAAAGCTGCACCATAAAATTAACCCTTTTCTTTTTTTCTTTCTTTCCTTTTTTTGGAAATTCTATCACATTGTGTTTTATTTGTCTGCTTGATTGATTGTGTTAACTGGATTGGTCCTATTGGGAAGATCTTATTTGCAGGTGGGACTCAGAAAGAAAAATTTTCACATACCATAGTACCGAATGTGGCTTGGGAGTTGTTTTATTGTTAAAATGTTTGCCTCATGAACAACAGATACAGTTTGATTCTCACAGAGGGAATTTGGCTAGGCCTAAAATGGCCCACAAGGGCAGCTAGCCATAGGAACCTATATAAAAGTTCATAATACCACATAAAAATATACAAACACAAATTATTATCAGGTCCACATAACAACATATTTTGATGTTTATGCAAATATTTCACAGTATATATATTCAGGAATAAACAGTGGTATTTACATCTAGCATTGTTCATACCAAGACAACCATAATGTATTTCAGTATGTTTCTAAAAGGAAAGTAGTTACCAGCTTTTGTTATTTTGATAATAAAAAATATTTCATGGAATATAATTCACAGATTTCAAGCAAGTAAATACCTCATGAGTGTTTTGTGAGAGATGATATTAGAACACAGTTTGCACCTGAAGGTCACAGGTAATGTAGGAGCTGCTACAGTCCCAGGGCAATTTTAATCAAACTTTAAGTATTGAAAAATTGCTAAAGTTATAAACACATTCATAAGCACATTTGTCAATGCACCGTAGAATTATAAATATCAGATAGAGGCTAGAGTTAGGGCTAGTAAAGAGCTGTTGTTATGTGAATGAGTGATGACGGTACAGCACTGAGCAGCTAGATTTTAGGGAAAGTGCTTTTAATACTGTTGTAAATTTGTGAAGGCAGTCTACTGGTCTTATTGAGGATGTGAGGTTATGCCATGTGTGGCAAGATGGTATTTTACTGATTTTTGGATATAGTTTTGGATATGTTGATAATATTGATACTAAGTTGAGGTGGACCTTGTAGTTAAGACTATAGTCAGTTGTTGCACCTAGATATTTCCACCTTTAATCTTATTCAGTGATTAGGTTTCTTCCCATAACACCATCTGTGATATCTTGTGCAAGACAGTTAAGGGAGGTTCCAAGTACATAATCCTCATTTTCTTCTTATGCAGGAGTAGGTGAGTTTAGTCAGGCCGACAGATAAGTTTCTGTAGTCTCTGTTGCTGTCTGTATTGAATATCTCAGTGTTGTTGGAGCTTGTTTAAGAGTACAACCACTGGTGTATTGTATCAGTTTTAGACATTATATATGTATATATTGATAAACACATATAATATATATATGTATGTATTTACATTTTGTATAGAGCAGAACATGAAGATAAAATAAAACATTGCCACAGCGATCCTTTATGTGCTTCATCATTGCCAGTCCAGGCACACATACTTAAAATGGGAAAATGTATTCCACTGAGAATTACTTTGTTGAGAGGTGTTTGATCAAATTCAGCAGAACTGTTAGACCAAATTTAACAGAAAAAATGAAAATTTCAATTTTCTAAATTCTGGCTATGGAGAAGACAAGGCAGAAGGAACAGTGTGTTTTAGTGGCGGTTGTCCCCTGCAAGTGTTGTTTAATATACTCAGAGGTGTTATGATCCGGACTTTCATACACAAAAGTTAAAATTAGTTAACTTGACATATACACACCATCTCAATAGATTAGAGTCAAGAATAAAGAGGATGCCTTAGATTTCAGAGATGGTCCATGGTTATACAGCTGTGGAGAGACAAAGCGCCTAGAATGCAAGAAACTTTGTTCCACGCCATTCACTATAGATATCAAATGTATATTTGACAAGCTAGCAATAGCTACTACACAGCTATTCAGAACAAAAAATAAAATAATCTTTCTACATTTTGGAAGAATATAAATGTCTTACTGGGTAAGTAAAGGATAACTTTCAAAGATTGTCTTGTCCAAATATACACACACATACACACACACACATGCACACGCGCACACACACACACACACACACACACACACACACACACACACACACACACACACACACACAGGTTTCAACTCCAAACCAGTTTTAACTTTTATATAAGAGGTTAGGTCATAGCATCTACTGGCAGGCTGTACAGTTGCAAGACTGGAGTATACCTCAACTGTCCAGATTTTTGCACAATGTCCAACTTTTTGCCTCATATTTTTGGTCTGAGGATTGAAGTCACCAAATAATGACAAACATTAGGGTTTCAGACTTCATATCCTTCAGAAAAATGCATGCTAACATAAATACTGTTATTCTAACAACTTTTTACTAGCAACATTTAAAATCTGTTCCTATTTTTGGGCCTTTGTTCCCCCATTATTTTAGGTTTTGTGTAGATTTTTTGCATTAAGAGGTTGAGAGATATGGAGGGGAGATTTACTACTGAAACATTCCTTCATTCTGCAACTTCTCAGTGGTCAATAATTTGGTATACTGAGCATTATTTTGTGCTGAATTTGGCTAGACATCACAGGAAATTAATTCACAGTGGACAATTTGTTTGTATTTTAACTATGTATAATTTTGGTAGCATTTATGAAGCACTGAAGGACTGTCATAGGCAGAAACTATAAAAACAAGTGTGTGTGTGTGTGTGTGTGTGTGTGTCACACACACACACACACACACACACACACACACACACACATATATATATATATATATATATATATATATATATATATATATATATATACTTAGAATTTGGGGGTAGAGCATTGAGGCACATAGTTCTTTTTCAGATGCAGCCTGGGAGTATTGCCTGGTTATGTGACTTGCTCAGAGTCATACAGTAGTCAAATAGAAGCTAAGGGAAATAAACTGTAGACTACAGGAAGCAAATTGCTAACAGCTCAGAGACTTAATCCTCTGACTTACTACCAGATAGAATTAATGAGCCATCAACAAACATATCAAATAAAAGCTAACAAAAGTTGAAACTATGGTGACATTACTCCTTGACCACATCTTATCAAATACAATAAAATAAATGCCTGCACAGTTACAGGTAAGCAAAACAGGTAAACACGTGTTTACATGAGCCTTTATTCCCCCTACTCCCTTTTATATATGTTAACACCATCACTGCACAACTGCAGAGACAAGAGAAAAGCCCAGATGCAATGAATCACTGCACGCTTTAATATAAAAAACAGACAAGCAGTGATTCCTCGTACAAAACCATCCACTACAGTCAAATTCTATAGTCAGTGAAACAACTGTCAACTATTGCAGAACTTGATAAGTGCATGAGCCAGCAAATCAGACACTTTTTCTACAGACTTAGCAAAATGCTGTATTGACCCTTTAACAGAATCCATAAAAACATGTATATCGGGGAGACCCAAGATGGCTGCTAAGTGAACAACAATGTACAGGTACTTCTCAAATCTTTGTTTCTGTTATAAGAAAGTTTGGGTCTGTTATAGCAAATGGCTTCAAATTTGATAGATTTCAGCCTTCTGAAGTAGAAGCTAAAAATGTAGAATATATTTGTAGCGTTTCTACAAATAATTAAAATATATTGTGTGTACTGTTCTCACTATTCATCAACTCCTTCCCAGCTCACATACCTTAAACTTTCATCCCTATGTAAACAGATAACATGGTCATCTGCAGATTCCGCTCTTTCCAGTCCAACATAAAAAAAAAAAAAAACTTGAAAAATGCCTAAACCGATTATTACAATGGCTGTCACATAATAACCTTATATTGAGCATCAAAAAAACTGAAATATGACCTTTGACACAAAACAAAAACTCTCCACAGTCCCCCACAAAACTGGATAATTAACCATAACTTCAAAAAATCACTTAGAAACCACTCCACGGCTGAAATACCTCATCATCTGGCTGGACCAGTCCTTGAATTTTCATTTTCATATTACCAATAATAAATCTTTAAATACCCTGCTTTTTGGAGCCAAAAATATTTTGTAGTCACCTGAAGATAGACTAGCAAGTGGAAAAGGAGTTCTTCTATCACAGCAAGAATACAGTCTCCATATTATGGACAATGCCATAAAGAAAAAAAAAACTCAGCTGTGAAAACTCAAGGCAATCAAGTCTTTACAGTCATGAAATTAGCTTCCCCCAAACAGGACACCACTGTTCAGTCTTGATTATAGCAAAATGGCTTCCCATAAGTGAAAGACACAGTCTTGCTAGCCTGCCTAATCCATTACCTCTTATACCCAGGCTCCTTCATTTCTTCTCCATATGACTCTTTCAGAGAACCACATCCTACACCCTTAGGTAGTAATCCTCTTTCCCTCTCCTTTTCTACCCCACTCACAACACGTTGGTTCATAGGTTCATGGGTAAGTACTAGGCTATCTGCTCTCATGGGCCATTTTAAGCCTAGACAATTTCCCTTTTTGTGCTCCAAATATCCTATCCCATTTAGTTATAGTTTGGTTGTACCCATTTCATGGTCAATAATTATATATTACCCCTAATGAGAATAACTGAGCTCACACCATAGATAATTTGAGGGGACCCATATATGAGCTAAAACATTTAGGAGCTGCCTTTGTCCATTTACTAATGGACAGTCCTGGGATACTTTTTCTGTTTTCCATCCATAGATCTAAGTTTTACTTGAATATGGACAGGGATGAACTTCATTTTATGTGGACTCGGAGTCTGTTCCATAGCAATGGTATCCTGTGTGAGATACACCTTGCCCTCCAAACTATTCTGCTGATGTTGCAGAAGAGATTTAGATCCCTAGACTTAATATTTCTGATACAAGATGACTTGCTGATGTGCAGTAAATCTATCAGTACTGGGTTGGAGTATGCCTTGTATGCTAAACACAGGTCACCTCTTAACAGTCTGTAGGATACAGAATATAGTGACAGGGCTCTGAGGTGTTTCATGTCGGACATGTTGTTTAGGCCTTGTATCCTTTTAGTAAGGTATCTGTGGGTGTTCCAGTTGCTGCATATGTCTGAACAGATAACTATATTCAATGATTGGCCTATTGAGGGATGAGTAAAGGAGGACAACGACACTCCTATATCTAGTATCTAGAGACAATACCTATATCTAGTATCTAGAGGCAATTCCTATATCTAGTACCTAGAGACAATACCTATATCTAGTATCTAGAGGCAATTCCTATATCTAGTATCTAGAGACAATTCCTATATCTAGTATCTAGAGACAATTCCTATATCTAGTATCTAGAGACAATACCTATATCTAGTATTTAGAGACAATACCTTTGTTTATAAGCTGTGCAATATATATAGGACTTTCTTACAACAGTAGGCACATTCATCAAAAGTTTGGACACTGTCCACATAAGATCCCAAATTCAGAACAACTGGGTCAATTCTTAGGGGCTTATTGCCAATGCGGTAGTTCCCTGGGATAGATAACTTCCCAGAGGATACAATAATGCATTTTTTGGCATTCAGTTTCAGTCCACCATTTTGGCACTCATTATTTGGGACAAACCTTCCTGCAGGTTGGCTAAGTAATTTGTGGATTCAGTGGCTGCACCTAGCTTGCAGTAATCTGCAAACTTAGTCACCCAGAGCCCTTTGATATTGGCTTTTACTTCAGAAAAGTAGATGCCAAACAGGAGAAGTCCCAGCACAGAACCCTGGGGGACTCCACTGGTGACTGCTCTCATTTGTGGAGGTAACTTCCCCTGTTTTGATTGTCTGCATCTTACCTGTGAACCAGTTGGCAAGCCAGCAGATGACATAGGGGTTTATTCCCAGTTTGTTTAGCTTTTCTATTATGCCTGAGTGGGAAATTGTGTCAAACGCTTTGGCTAGGTCGAGGTATTTCACTCCCTCAATCATACTTTCTCCTGTAATGGCACCTCAGATATGGGAATAACTCCCTGCAAACCTGAGACATCACCTCTTTCACCAGTTTTATATATCAGTTCAAAACATTTTAGACACAAGAGCTACTTGTAAACTCTTTTTTCCATAAGCCATTATTTAACTCCATAACTCAACTCTACTTAGTCTGTCCTACCACTCTCCATTTACTTCATAACCTCTGTCCTACCACCCTCCATTTACCTCATAACCTCTGTTCTACCACCATCCATTCACCTCAGAACTTTATGGTAAGACATCCATGCTAGGTTAACCCTGATCTCTCCTTTCTCTATCCTATATTTTCCTTCATACTGTCACTTCATTGCACTCTGCACCCCTTTCCCACCCTCACAGCACCCATCTCCCTCTATTGTACATCACACACTGTTCTGTTTATCCTCCACCATCCATATCAACATCCTGTCTGTCGCTATGTAGCTCAAATTAACTTACAATAACCCAATAAATAGAATTGTATATACCTTGATATTAGATAAATTTCTTCTTTCTTAGACAGACTTCTACTGTGTTGTGATAATGTTTTTACATGCTGGATATTGTATTAGATAGACTCCCACTATGATGCTGATTGTTTTGTATGCTTAAGATCGCATTTGCACTAGTCGTATGTACTGTAAACTGTTGCTTTTTCTACTTTTACTTTACTCACCTTTCCTGGGTTGAGCCTGAAAATGGTCCAGATCAGTACTCCACAAAGTTAAATCAACACATGATAGTACATACATACATACATACATACATACTGACACTGGCGACTGTTCTGCCTGAACATGACTCTTTCAAATAACAACAAAAAGCTTCTTCAGGCTTAAAAAAATATATATATATAGTTTGACCATATATATGTATGGGTCCCCTTCATTAGATCCAACATTTACAAGTTCGAACCACATATGGCCGAGACCATATGTTCGAACTTGTAAAAGTTCGATACAGTGTGGAAAGGGAAGATTTCCATTTCCACAATGTAGTGCAATCTCGGAGTTGGTATATTTAAGTAAGGGGGTGTGAGGGGTGCAGGGGGGGCTATGCTATAGATGTTTAGTTTTGTGTTTTGTTGTTTTATTTGTTTTTACTTCAGTGTTCAAACTTTTACGAGTTTGAACATATGGTCTCGGCCATATGTGGTTTGAACTTTTAAAGTTCGATCTACTGAAGTAGATATATATATATATATATATATATATATATATATATATATATATATATATATATATATATATATATAAACAGGTTCCTGGCAAACCAGAGAGTTCACTGTGTAATACTTAAACCTCCCTTTGAAGAAAGTTCATGGGAAATATGCAAATGACACCTTAATGACATACAAGTGTTTCAGCAACATGTCTTCTGAATGCCCCTGACATTTGCTATTTATAAGTTTTTATTAAGACATTTAGAACGATAAAGCTACACCCACATGAGCTAGTCAATAGAGCATAAGCAGAAAGTTTGTCCATTTTCTGAAAACACCTCAGGTTTAAACAAAGCCTTACAGATATACAGATACACACACACACACACACACAAACACACACACACGCACGCACACACACACACACACACACACACACACGTGGATAGATAGATCAGTAGATAGATAGATCGATAGATAGATAGATAGATAGATAGATAGATAGATAGATAGATAGATAGATAGATATTTTATTTCATTTTGAACCACTGTTAGCACTGTCAATATGTCTGAAAGTATTATAATAAATGTTGCTTTGTTTTTAATAGCATAACCCTTTTTACTTATTTCATTAAGATAAACATTAATGATATACAAATATTCTAATGAATATTTGGTTTCTAGCACCATTAACTTCATCATGTCTTGATAACGTTTCTGGTTATAGAACACTTTTTGTTTAAAATGACTTCAATTAATTTTCTTTGGTGCGAGATGCCTACCTTACAGACTGCTGTCCTTCTTTATAGGTCAATCCAAATGCTTTATCTCCATGGTAACAAATTGTATTCCCTGTCTTGGATCAAGTGCTGCTGATGACTGTGAGTCTATTTGTCAGGTGTGATTAATAATATTTTTTTTATAATCTTTCTGTGTTGTTAAAAATGGAGGAACACTTATTTGGAAGTTGTATATCCTACCATTTATTTTCACATTATGTCATTTTCTGTCAGGCATTTGCTTAGTTCATTCTTCTGTTTGTTTCTTGCAGTGATGTCTTGAATATACAACATTTTACATTTCTGAGTTGGGAGTTGATGCTGGGGGAAGATTCTTTTCTGTATTTATTTATTTTTTCTGTACCTGTTGATCATAAATTCCTTCCCTTTGGTCCTAAGCCCATACATTACCCCCTCCCCAGTGGGAATCCCCAGCATTAGAGCCAACCAGAGATGTCATCATATAGACAACCATTGAGATGACCTTTGCCTCCAACTGCATCTATTGATGCAGGTTATTAGGGCATTTCTAAGGGCCCCATCTCCTCCACTGGGTGGCAGATGTGGGCACCTGCATTATTATGGGAGTCTACGTTGCCCTCCCCCTGCAAGTCACAGTCAGTGGATCAAAAGTTAGTCCACATACTCTTGGTTCTTGGAGACCCAAATGCTATGAGTTCTGGTCCCACATCATGACTGAATTTATTTTCTGTTACTGATACAGCAGTGTAACATTAGATGGTACTGCACTCCTGAGTGTGCCTCACCTCTAATGAGAAGAGAAAGCAAGATCTCATCTCTCTGTGATGGCTCAGGTGGATGTAAAAAATATCATGGTACTTATCGAAGTCCCCTAATGCCCTGGCAAAATTTCCCCTAATGAGTATGAATGCTAATTGGATCTTTCCTGAAAAGAGACTGCTGGCCAACAAAGGTTAAATTAATGTGATCGTTTCCACACACATGCTAATAAGGGCTACTGTCACTGGCTTGGTAGTAACAAGCCAATATCCTACAGTCTTGCGCCTTTCATTACTTGCAAGTCTCCTATTGCTGGTGAAAGAATAGCAGAGTGGGAGCACCCCCTAGAGGATGGGAGGCCTAAGGAACAGCTGGTCAGTTTTATCCTACCTTAACTGCTTTCACCAGTACCCAAACTGCTACTTTAAATTAGATCATTTGGATAGTAATTAGGGTGTTATCTCTCTGTACTGCATATTTGGGCTAGATTGGAGAAAGTGTGTGCTCCTTTTGTGGTGAACTTTTATTGTTGCTTGCCTTGATCTGATACCTTGAACTCATTTTGTGGAAGCAAACTGCTGGGACCCTATGACTAATATTTTGTGTTTTTGCTACTGGCATTAGAATTGTGCAAAAGTATGTTCTGTTCACTTGATGTTGCAGTTGTGGGCAACTGTAGTGTGCAGTTCACATTTTAAGAGATGAGGTGGGACATGGGTTTTCTACCTCTCTTGTGAGGGGTGAATTGTGAGAGGGGAAAAGCTTCAGTGAGTGGAGAGAGTATGTGTAACTCTTAAAACAGTGGTGATTAGTATTTCAGGCAGATTATCCACTGACGCATATTGAGATAGCTGACAAAGTTTGTGCATGCCCATTACAGATTGCTGATGTGTGCATCTATTTGCTGATCTTCTTTGATTAAACAAATTGTATTGGTTTCCTTAAATAAGAAAGTCTGTTTGTGATTGGAATCATCCTTTTTATGAATTTAGGTTTATAATCTCACATATTGAGTGTTCAAAAACATATTTAGATGTCAAATAGATTTTTTTAATCTGTGTATCAACCATGTTAGAGATGGGAGGGGGGGTCAGAACATAAAGACACTGAGTTCCAGGCTGTATTGGCCCTGTTGAATTCAATTTATATAACTGATAAAGTCCAGTCTGTAAAGAGCACCATGCTCTTGGCTGATGTTTTATATATTACAGGTTGACAATAATAGTGGTGATCATGTTTTTGTAACACTTCACATAATGTTATTTATGGTCACATTAGCATGATAGGAATGTTCATGCTAAGGTACTGACTGTGTTTCACCTTTGTTCTTCAGTGCTGTGTTCCACTGTGCTTTTCTGCAAAAACATATAACCGCTCTCTTACTGGTATCAGTTTGTACTTAGGAAATACTGGTTTCTTGCCATTTTATCCAACACAATATTTTTGTCTAGCAAACTATCTGGTATTGTACAAGTAGTGTAGTAGTCCTCATCAGGATCAGCATTTGGTCAGCTGGTGCCCTAGGCAAAAGAGCTCCACGGCACTCCCCACCATACCACCTGATGCCCGCATCCTGGTCTACCTGCACCATCTATTTACTGGAAAAGAGTCCCTGCTAGAGCGGCGCCCTAGACAGCCACTTAGTTGGCCTATGCCTAAGGCTGACTATGGTCCTCATTACAAGAGAGGTTAGCTATTGATATTTTTGAATGTTAACACAGCATGACAACAAAATAAAGTACTATTACTGATATCCTTAAAAAATATGTAGTATTTTATTGTTATTGATGTACAAGAATCAAGATATGATTGTCATGCTGGATCAGGATTCATTTGAATATTCATATGCTAGAGGTTCTGACTGGTGGTGGGACAACTTTCTAGTTACTGTACAGCTAGCTTTCTTGCAGAAGCATAAAGGTGTGGATTTGTTTTTTGCGCTAATCCTTAACAGAGTATAGAAGCTCATGGGATGGTGGTTATCCAATGAAGAGACTATAGTGGTTGCTGTCCAATTAAATCTCGTGACTAAAAACATGCCATATCATAATTTGTGTGTGTGCGCGCGTGTGTGTGTGTGTGTGTGTGTGTGTGTCTGTGCACACGTGTGTGTGTCTGGGTGTGCGTTTGTGTGTGTGTGACTGCGTATGTGTGTGTGTGTGTGCGTGTGTGTGTGTGTGTGTGTGTGTGTGTGTGTGTGTGTGTGTGTGTGTGTGTGTGTGTGTGTGTGCAGAGTAGCAAATGCTGGGCTCTTCTGGCAAAACAGATAGTGCTGACTCATCCACATCTGTTGTAGCTATTAAATGCTTCTGGACGGTGTTCAGTTGTGACCTTGGAGCTACTTGTGTGCCAGGAGAGATCGGTCCACCTTTTATGGTGAAATGGGTGGCAGAGTGTAGTACGGGGTAGATGTGGAAGGTTAGGCATCTTTCATGTGCTGTGGTTCTTGATGTTTGTACTAAAAGGAAAATGGAGTCTCAAAAGCCAGAGATTTCTATACCCATCACCTGTAGAATTGTATTTGGTAGGTCTGGATTCTCCAGGTGGACTATGTACTATAGAAATAATAAACAGCAATAAGCACTAGCAAGGTAAACATACAGAAATACAACAAAAATGTGAAAAACTTGATGTTTTAGCAGTATGCAACAAGCTGAAAATAAGATCAAATATAAACAGTAATTTAGATTACTAAACCAGCCTTGTATCTGAAGCACCACAGTCTCCTGCAAGCAAACCTATCACTTCAGCCAAAACATATGAAACGAGCAATAGCAAATGATCCGACAGTCACAAATTAGGCAAAATGCAGAAAAATAAGTAAACCAAAGCAATACAGCAGGAATTGCAGAGCATCCAAGTAATGTCCAATAGAGTTGTAAAACCATGAAATATGTCTACAATATTTGGAGATATATTAACAGGACTGTTTACCCAAGTGTAGCCTAAAAATGGCATTCCCTTTTCTGTATCATAAGAGAGGGAGAGAAGCAAAGGAAAGGAGTGGACAGAAGGCAAGACACTGGAGTATGGTGAAAAGAAGACAGTTAAAAGGGATTAAGAAAATGGAAAGGTGACTGAGGAAAATTCACCAATAAGGAGCATCACTAATGTATCATCACTCCATGCATACATCGTAGAAGATACTAGAAAATGAGCTTAGAGTGGTAAGTTTGTTTTTTAGCATGCTACCAGTGTAAAACAGCTCAATGTAAAATAGTGGAGACAGAAGGTCTGCACCAGACAATAAGCCTTTTAGTTAAAGGTAGATTTAGTAAAATGTATTCTAACAGGAATAAGCATGCAAATATGGTACTTTAGTGAAAGGGAAAATGTGAGGAAGGAGGTAAAGGCAAACTTATTTGCATATAAAAGTTTTCTGTATGCAAAATACAAAGGATAAAAGCCTACCTCGGGAATGTACGGCTAGGCTTTTAAAGATCGTCACAGATCAATGGCTTAGTAAGTACCTGTGAACATATGAACCTAGGAATACTGACAGACTGCAGAAGACTACATCACCAGACAGTTGATGGGTAGGTGTGGGGGGGAGTGAAAGTACGGGATAGAAATATGAAGACTAGAGCAAGGGTCAGTAGCCAGTAGGTGAGAGACAACAAAGAGAAATATATGAAGCAAGATCATGAAGGTTGAAAACCATGTCTGCAATCAAAGAGCTAAACAGTACAGCTTATCAGTCCTGTTTTAGCAGCTGACCCAGATAAAATAATTGACAAAATGCAGTTGTTATTTGAGAGGTCACTGAAGTATAAACCTTGTTTTTCAAAGTGGAAGGGGAAGTATCAAAGGAGGACAATTAATAGTGCATGTCTTCTTGAAGAAATTCCTACCTGGTTTTATGCCAGTATATTTAACAGAAACATTGAAGAGTGTGAGGAGAAAGTATAGGAAAGGAGTAGACAAGTGTCTGTAGGATTGCAGTTCACCTTGTCAGAGGAAAGTGCTAGTGATTTTATAGCATGCATACATGACAGGCAGCTCCTATTATTACAGCCATAATGGTATCTCTTGTAAGATGTAGCCTTTAAGGATCAGGTGTGAGACAACAAGCAAAGAAAATCAAGAGATATACTGTCTCATAATCAGATGAATCCTATAAAAGATGTATGAATAGTGTGGTACATTTTAATGGGCCAGCCTATACTTTGACTGCTTGACCTTTTGGACAACAGTAATCTCTTATGTAAAGATGGTAATTTATTGTGACATACAGGTCTGTTAAAGTAGCATTTTATTATCAGGAATACATACAAGAATACATTATTATGAATATTTCTGTTCAGTATGGTTAATGGTTATTTTTCTATACGTGCAACAACAAGGGTTTTTAAGAATACGGCATGTCGTAACAAATTGTTATATCAAAAGAAAAGGCTCATGTAGTATAAAAATGTGAACTTTTTTTTTCAATCCTGCATGAGGCCAAAAAAATATATGTGTATATATATATATAAAAGCCTTTTTGTAGAAAATGTAAAATGTAGAAAATGAAAAGAATTTGGACACTTCTGATATGAGAAAATGGTATGAGGAGAAGGATACTGAAGAAAGGTTAAACAATGAACAGGTACGCAGAGAAGAAATAACAGTTCAAAGTGAGTTTATTAATACACAGGAAGAGAACAGATTTGCAATTTTAGAAAAATGAAGAGGGAAAAATTAGGGCAGCAGAAGAAGAAGAAGAAGATTGTGAAAAATCAGTTGGTGGTAGACTTAGGAGAAACAAAAGAAAAGAAGATCTGGAAGTAAAACGCTTACAAAAAAGGGGAAATGATGATGCAGGAATTTTAGCACTAAATATGAATAGCATTAGAAATTATATATTTATTTATGTATTTATTTTTATCTAACATTTGTTTACCGGGATAGTCGGTCTGGGCGGGTAACCCATTTTGAGCAGAGGCCCGGGGAGAAAAGCTCCGCATGACAAAAGAATACAGTATAATTCAAGTTCCACAAAAGTAAAAACTACATTACTATACAGGCAATTGACACATAATAGTAGTATTACCACAATCTCAGGAAGAAAAAACAGAAAGAAACAATAGTAGATTACCATACTATGCAATACAGGTACAATATATACAGTTACAGAACAAGTGTATATTGGAAGTTGCATACAAATATGTTTGGATACTTTTAATCTAGCAGCTGGAATTTCTAGGAACAGTTTTGACTGCAGTCACTTATGTATAGTGTGCAATAATTTTGCAGGAGCAACTTATAGCTTATATAGCGTTATCTGAAGAAAGAAAAAGGAAGTGTTATTGCTTTGTAGGCATGTCATGGAGGATATGGGGAGTTAGTTGAGTACAGAAGAAATTCCGAAAAGGGGAATGATGAGGTAGGATATATTGTAAATGGGGAAAGTAGGGGTGGCTGAGATAGCAGCACAGGGAGGCTTTGCAGAGAGAAAGTAGAGGGAGTGGGGGTAGGTAAAGAGGAGGAAGTGGAGGTAAGAAAGTGTTTGTGGTGAGTGCTGACTGGAGAAAGAAATTGATTGAGCTTAGCCAGGGGAAGTACATGAGCAGTGCCAGTTATTGGTTAGGTGGGCCTTAAAGAAGTTGTTTGAACTTGGCTGAGTTGGTGGTATTAAGGATGGCTTTTATTGGAAAGGCTCTACCAGAATCTGCTACACTTTACTGTGAGGGAAAGGTTGGTTTGCTTTTTATTTGTTGCATTCTGCATTAGTTTATTGCCTTTTTATATTCTGAGTGCTGCGATTTGTTTTCTTTACCTTGTGTTTTGCTTGTGTTCTGCTTTTAACTGCATATTAAAACTTCAAAAGATACCACAGCTCTGTCTCTTGTGAGTCGGGCAGAAATTTTCCCCACCCCCTCACCCTGTTACTGTTGTGTTTTTAAATACACTGTCTTTCTAGTTGCCTGCTCTTATGTTAATTTGACCATATATATCTCATTTCCTCTCTGCTTTCACTGGCTTGTGTGAGTAAGCACAAAATTATCATTTTGTGAAATCACTCCCCTTTAACTATTTAAATTTATTGGCCATTCTACTGTATTCCATAGTACTGGAATACAAAAGTGATCACCCCCTTTCAATCTATCTTGCTGTTTTAAAAATAGTGACTCTCCACTAAAACATAACTTTTTTTTACCTACTTTCACATCTAACTTCTCTAGTGCACACTGCAGTGTTTAGGATAAACCATTTTTTTTCATCTTACCTTTAAGCATCCCTGTGACTAGCACTTGCTCTAATACCTGCTGGAAAGCACTAGGAAGCCTTAAACCGATTCAAGCACTCAACTCTCCTTATTAATAAGGATAAATTAATCATAGGCACTAAACAGCCTATAATTGCAAAGTACCTTGCTAAGGTAAGGGAAAACAGCTCCTGTACTTTTCAAAAAAAAAAAAAAGCACCAAACCAGGTATGTCCAAGGGTCAGCTTCTGTTGATTTCTCCTGTCCACCTGGTGAATCTGGGCATAATGGGGCAATGCAGCAATTGCCTCATGTACACAGACAACCCTCTCCTCCTACCACCCAACACTACAACCTGTGAGAGATGCACTTACATAGCCAAACTGGAAGCAAAGCTCTCTCCACCCAAGATTGTGCTAGACAGTCAAGAGGAGAAGGTTAACACCCGCACTACACCTCAAGCAACACATAGCCCTTCTAAACTCACACCACCAAAATGCACACATAGCAACACTAAATTCACATATGCGGAGGGCCTTAACTGTAACCTGCCCAAGCAACAAGGACCTCCGAAGCTGAAATGCAAACAAACACCAATCACAACCAAAGTGTCACATAGCTCACAACACCAGTGTGCCACCCAGCATCAGCCCCTAAGGCAAGACAACGTACCTAACACTTTAGTCATAGGTGACTCTATAGTCAGGCACACTGATGTCCCACTCACCAGGCTGAACAAGGAGAAAATTACAGTGAGTTGCCTGTCGGGTGCCAGGATCCACCATATAACTCATGCACTCATGTCACTCCACAACAAGTACAAATATGACTCTGTCATTGTCCATGTTGGAGTGAATGACTTGAGACGTACCTCCCTGGACTACATGAAAAGAGACATGGAAGAGCTCTTGGATCATGTGGCCCAGGCAGGTATGACTCTAGCCCTGAGTAGCATCCTGCCTTCGCCCAGAATGATACCACAATATAAGGACAAAATCATTGCCTTCAACAATTGGTTAACTGGTGTCATTCAAAGGGGATCCAGTATCTGTCTGCCTGGGATGACATGATCGACAGACCATGATGCTTTGCCAGAGATGGTCTGCACCTGTCGCCCCTGGGATTCAGGTTACTGGCTAAGGCTCTTGCCACCCCTATAGTGCCATTTTTAGGCAAAGTTCAAAGGACAAAACCACCACCATAACAGGTACAAGCATGCAAAATCTGAAGGTAATGCTACTCAATGCTAGCAGTCTAAACCTCAGAATGCACTCTCTCGAGGCACTCCTAAAAATGGAGAACATCGATATCTGTGCAGTAACTGAGACCTGGTTCAAGGCTCCAGAGAGCACCCCTCAATATCAGGCTACAACTCTTACCACACTTTTCGGCCACCAAACCAGGATCTAAACACTAAAGGTGGAGGAGTGTCCATTCACCAAGGATATTCACATGAACAGGTTAGTTGCCCAACACAATGCATCTGAAATTCTCCAGGTGTAACTAACACTAGGTAAGACTGCAATCCAAATTGTAGCTTGCTACAGATCCCCCACCATGCCCCAAGATTCTCACTACACCTTTCTAAACATACTGGAAAATATTAATATACAACCAAACACCCTAATACTGGGTGATTTCAACTACTCTGCCATTAACTGGGAAAACTACTCATGTACCAACACCTTTGCCCAACGGTTCTTGGAATTCATAAATTTCAATGCCCTGGATCAACTAATCCATAGTCCCACCAGAAGCTCCAATATCCTAGACCTGGTCATTACCAACATGAGAAATCTATGCTCCACACCTATGGTCGCCCCCTCGGTCAGTTCAGACCATAAGCTAATCACCCTTAACATCCACATCCCACCCCCACCCCCCAGTAAGGAAACCTCCATTAAAAATTTCTCCAAAGCCAACTTCATGCTACTCAAGTCAGAAGTTACAAACTTCATGACATCCATGCAGATGGGAACTGAAAGTTCGACTGCTGAGTCCTACACTAAAGCACTGTATGAGCACATCCACTCATACATGAATCGTGCCATCCCAAATAGAACCAAGATGCTCTCCTGCAAAAGAAGGAAGCCAATCTGGTGGTCTCCTGCCATAAATAAACTTTACAACAAAAGGAAGAAACTGTTGCAGAAAACAGGAAAATCCCAGGATGCAAAAAACTCCCTTACCAGCCTCAGTAAGAAGCTGAGATCCCTCATAAAATCCTTCAAAGCCAGTTACGAAAATAAAATTGCCAAAGATTCCAAAGACAACCACAAGGCATTCTATAACTATGTCAAGAATCTAAATGGCAATGCTCAGATCTTCTCGAAGCTACAACAGAATGACATTAAATATACTGATCCCAAGGATATTGCCAATATCCTTGCAGATCGATTCAGTGCCAACTTCACCCCCCTCTCACCCACTAAATGGCCCATCTCAAAACAGGAAGATTGCCAAATTCCAGTAATAATGGCCACACAGGTAAAAAACACACTCTCCAAAGCTAAGCTAAGAATACAGCATCCATGGGACCAGACGACATCCCGGGCTGTGTACTACATGAACTATAAAATGAACTGGCACCTCATCTAAGTGTCATGTTTAATCATACCCTCACCTCAGGCTTCATGCCCACTGAGTGGTGCACAGCTGCAGTTATCCCACTCCATAAGGGGGGATCCACCTTGGATCCTGGGAACTACTGCCTCATCAGTCTGATGAGCCTGATCTGCAAGGCCATGGAATGTATTATCATGAAACTTATAAACAAAGACACTGGCAATCTTAAAACACTGGACCTCACCCAGTTTGGGTTCGTGAAGGGCCGATCTTGTCTCCTGAACCTGATTGACTTCTTCAAATCAGTCTCCAGAACCGTGGATGAGGGTAAGGCAGTCCACACAGCCTATCTGGACCTCACCAAGGCCTTTGACACCACCCCCCACTCTGGAATCATAGATAAACTTATTAAGCTGGGCATTAATCCCTACATCACTCGATGGGTTGCCAACTGGCTTACTGACAGAACCCACACTGTAAAAGTAGCTGACTCCAAATCCAGATCCAGACAAGTGACAAGTGGAGTACCTCAGGGTTCAGTCCTGGGACCTTTCTTGTTTGGCATCTACTTCTCTGAAGTAGAGGCCAACACTAAGGGTCTCTGGCTAAAAAAGTTCGCAGATGATTGCAAACTGGGAGCCATTACTGAATCCCCAAATGATGTGGATACTCTACAAAAGGGCCTTACAGAAACAGATGCTTGGTGCCGGAGCCATGGGCTCAAGCTCAATGCCAAGAAATGTATAGTTATCCCATCTGAGAAAAAACATGTACCCATGAATTACTACATAGGTGGCAGTACACTAAACACCAAAAGTGTGATAAGAGACTTAGGGACACAGGTGGACAGTGGTCTCACCTTCAATAACCACATCGCCACAACAGTCAGGAAATCCTTCTATGTGGCACACCTCATCACTAAGGGCTTTTCATCCATAAAAAAGGAGGTCATTGTCCCACTATACTCATCCCTCATTCGAAACATTATAGAATACAATGCCCCATTTGGTATGTACCTCTCAAGACATCTGCAACAACTGGAAAGGCCGCAGAAATACCTCAATAAAAGAATCCCAGGCCTAAAGCAGATGCTCTATGCTGACCGCCTTAAAAAACTCCAGCTATACTCTGTCACATATCGTCTACTTCGAGGCGATCTCTGCTTAACATACAAGGCCATGTCAAACCCAGAGTTATTGGTCATGCTAAACTTAAAGAAATCCCAATCCCTCAGAGCCACATGCTGTAGGGATCTAAACCTTGTCATCACAATAAACAAAACATGCTGGAGGGATATGCTCCTGACTCAGAGACTCCCCAGACTCTGGAATAGACTACCCATACATGTCAAACAGAGCACCTCTTTGGCCCTCTTCAAAAGGAACCTTGATGATTGGATGGGAGAAAGGAAATTCACCCCGGGGATCATGTCAGTCGCCCTGCTAGACAGGGATCCAGGGAAGTAAATAGTGTGGGAAGAAATAGCCAGGGAATTGTTATGGCTAGGCTTGTATAGGCCCTAGGGCCAATAGCCTAGTACCAGCCTATGAACCCATGAACCTATGAACGTATGTTCTGTGGCACTGAATTCCAGGCTTTGCAAACTTGTTTGGAGCACAGAGTGTCTCTGTAGCTATTGTTAGATTTCATGACTTTTAATAGGGATTTATTGGAGGATCTAAGGGTTCTGTGGTTAGTGTATTGATGGACAAGATTGTGGAGTGCTGGGCAGTTTTCAGTTTTGGTGATGATGGTATGTTCTGTGGCCAGTTTAGGTTTTGAAGTGAAGTGCAGTGGTGAGATCTATGTGAGGAGTTTGTTGTGAATTTGGCAATTTTGTTATAGCATGCCTCTAGCCTAGCTTGGTCTGTTTTTTAGGTTAGTAAAGACTGGAGTGGCATATAGTAATGTAGAGAGAAGATAACTCCTGACAATGGCTTATCTGGTGGTGTTGGCTAGGAACTGCATGGCTCTGCAGAGTGAGCCAAGTTTGTTATGGGTCTTTTGAATGACTAGTGCGACATGCTTTTCAAATCTTAGGTTACTATCGATGGTGACTTCTAATAGCTTGGTTTATGGGACAAGTTCTATTTTGGTATTATTGGCTGAGTAGATAAAGGATGTTGTTTGGATGATGATATTTTTGTTGGGGAAGACAATTAACTTAGTTTTGTTGGAATTTAGGATTAATTGCTGATTGGAGAGATAAGTTTCTGTGTCAGAAAAAGCTTATTGGGTTATTGCTTGAAGTTGAGACAGGGTGGGAGTAGAGCAGATTAGATATGAATTACCTGCATATTGAATTGTGGTTGCTAGATTGGTTGCTGAGTGAAGTGTATTGGTGAAAATTGTAAAGAGAAGAGGATCTAAGATTGACCCTTGTGGAACCCTGACTAAGACTGATAAGTATGAGGATAGGTCATTTTGCTATTTCACTGCTTGTTGCCGGTCTGTAAGATAACTGTGAAACCAAGACACAGCAGAGTAAGATAAATTTAATGATGCTAGCTCATTAAGGAGTTTTTGATGTGATACTGTATTGAATGCCTTGTACATATCTAAGAAGATGGCTGCAGCTTGTTGCCCATCATTTTTAGATGATTAATGGTATTAATGAAGCTTAATAGGGCACTAGTACTACTATACTTGGGCCTAAAGCCATGCTGGGAGTTTGTTAGACATTTATTGGAGGTTAGATAGTCCATTAACTGGAAGTGGATGCATTTTTGAGGATTTTTGCTAATGGTGAGAGAATAGCTATTGGTTGGTAGTTGGAAACTTCTGTTGATACACCATCTTTGTAAAGAGGAATGATGTGAGAAATTTTCCAGAGTTTAGGGATGTACTGTTCTCTAATTGTTCTGTTGATCAGTAGAGAGATAGGATAGGCAATGGTGTCAGCTGCTAACCTGAGATAGGAGCTGGGTAGTTGACCAATTGCTAGGGTTGTGGGTTTTAGTGTATTTAGTAGTTTTTTATGGTTGATGTTTGAACGGGGTTAATGGAGAAAGTGGTGGAGGTGAATGAGGATGGTGGAATAGATAGCGGGGTATTGTTATTATTGTTTACCAGGGAAAGGATGGAAGTTGTAAAGAAGGAGTTGAATTGTGTGGCCAAACTGACTTGGGTGTTGTGGAAGGTGGGAGATGGAGTTGAGGACTGACCTAGATTTAGACGTTTTTTGATACTTGTTCAGAATTTTTGGGGAGTATTGCAGTAAGATTGTTGTATAAAAGTGTCGTAGTTTTTTTTGTCATTTTTTTATCTAGCTTTTGGATTTGTTTCTTAGTTGGCATTAAGTTTCGAAAAAGGTTTGTTTTTTGTTACTGTGGTAGTTCAGCCAAGCTTTGTCTCTGTTCTTAAGTAATTCTTCGGTTTCTCTTGACAGCCATGGGGTGCAGTTAGACTTTATACAAACCCTTCTAACTGGAGCTAAAGTGTTTAGAATGTCAAGGAGTTTAGTATTAAAGTATTCCACTGCAGAGTCAAGTTGGGGGTATTTAATGGTGACCAATCACAGTGCTGCAGCAATGAATTAAAGGTGGTTGCAGAGAATTAGTTCTTATTTCTAACCTGTCTATATTAAATGGATTTTGGGGGGTTTGTTCTGTGTTTGGGGAGAAAAGTGGGAGAGTGATCTCTTAGGCTTTTGGGGAGGCAGCCTGAGAGATGGACTAGAGAGGGTTTATTGGTTAGCATCCAGTCAAGAACTGACTGCCTGCCACTGTGTTTATCCAACCTAGTAGGTTAGTAAATCATCTGGGTGTAGCCATAGAGATTTATGTGATTAGAAGGACTATCTGAGCAGCAAGTATTCCAATCTATATTGAAATCCCCTGATATAATGGTCTCTTGATTAAATGATGCAGTTGACCAAGAGAGTAGGTCTTTGACGGTGAAAAGGGGATTACTGGGAGGGAAGTAAGTAGACATTATAGTTATGTGCTTGTTTGGGTTGATTTCAAGTTGACAGGAAAGAATTTCGCTATTATGTATGGGAGGGGGGACAGATTGGTGTCTTTGTATAGAATAGCTACTCCTCCACCACATATCTTTATTCTATCTAGTCTATGGATGTTGTAGCCAGTTGGTAGAATTTCAATGTCTTTTATTTGAGGCTTGAGTCATGTTTCAGTTAGGATGGCTATATCAGGTGAGTATGGGGAGATGCTGCATGGAACACATGGATTTTATTTAGCAGGCTTCTTACATTAATATTAATGATAAGAATGCTGGGGGTATTAGATTTTAGGGTAGGGATTAGAGTTGGATGGGTGGAGACTGGATTTTGTGATGTTTGCTGTTTTGGGTCTGGACCCGGATTTGGATGGGTATCACCACTTTGTTTTAGTTGAGTTTTTTGTGGAGGACTAAGTGTGGTGGCTTAGGCTTAAGCTTAGTAATGTTATGAACTAAATTTGGGAGAGATAATATTGATAGATAACTATATGACAGAAAATCTGTTTTGGATAGGTTGAAGAGTTCAAGAACAATTAGGATGTAATGAGTTGTGGATTGGAGAGGAGTGGATGAAGAAAATGTAGGAGATGTAATGTTAGGCATTATGTGTTTGTGATAAGAGGCAAGGTGGGGAAAGGTTGTGAGAGACTGGAGGATGAAAATATGTATGGAAGACATTTTTGTTTGGTGGGGGTTTATTTTTCAAGGGGAAGGGTATAGACATGTTATACCTATGGGATTAGATGTGGTGGGGGTGTTTTAAATGGGTGGCTTTGCTAGGGAGAGTAGTGTCATAGAATGAGTTTGTAATTTGTGTTAGATGTTGGGGTGGGATTGTGTTTAGATATTGGGTAATTGTAAGAGGGGGTGTGGTTAGGCTAAAAATAAATGTAGGAGGTGTGGGGGTGGGTGGGAATTGGGGGTAGGGTAGGGTAGCTGAGTGAGGGCAAAAGGAGTGGGATGGACCTGGATCACACAGCTGCTTGTTGAAAAAAATTATCAGTGAGTAAATGGCAGTTGATGCATGTAAAAAGTAATTACTGTATGTGATTAAAACATATGTTTTAATTTGTGGGTGAGAGGGCACACATAGGGGATTAGAGCTGAAAATATAAATATTTATAGGGACTTGTGTAAACTGTAGTGGAGAACTGCTGATTATATGGGGAGATTCGTTACACAGCTGGTGACCATATTGGGGAAATGTAACTATTGAGCCCAGAGACGTTCAAGATTATAAAATATATATAACAAGTGTGTATAGAGACAAAACTAAATAGGAGGTTAAAGTGAGGGAGCCAGAAGGGTTCTGGTGATGTGCGAGGGTTCTGTTTAAGGGCAGCAGTTACTTTACAGATTAATATATTTCTGTGTTTTATTTAAAAGTGAAACATGCATTGATTTGGTTTCACCTGTTAGCAGAGCCACAAAGTGCCATAATGCAGGATTGCAAAGTAAAAACAAAGATTGTTGGCAAAAAGTGGAAATGGAAGTCAGTCGGCTGCTGAAGGGTCTTTTACATTGATTCAGTTCCGCCAGTTAGCAGAGCTGCAAAAGTACCATAGTGCAGGATTGCAAAGTAAAAACAAGGATTGTTGGCAAAAAGTGGAATTGGAAGTCAGTCGGCTGCTGAAGGGTAAGAGGTTTGGAGGTAGTGGAATGCTATAGACAATAAAAATTGATGTTTTCTTTCTTTGCTAGATACCAGATGTTAGAAAGAAAAAGGAAAAGAATACAAGCAGTGTGTGTGTGTGTGTGTGTGTGTGTGTGTGTGTGTGTGTGTGTGTGTGGGGGGGGGTTGTTTGGCCATTATGAAAAAGACATGGGTTGGAATAGCAATTCTTATAAAAAAATGAAGAAGTAATAATTTTAAATATAACAATAGTAGTACCAAGAAGGGTAGTGATATATGATATGATATAAGAATGAGATAAAATGTATAAGATTAATAGTGATTTATGTAAATATTAATATAAAAGAGAGAAAATATTTGTTTGAAGAAATAAAGGAATTGTGTTAGTAAATATGGCAATTATGATGATAGGAGATTTTAACTGTAACCTGAGGAAAGAAAAAGCAAAAAATAACACAGGATATTAAGATGTTAAGGGATTTAATAAAATGTAGAGAGTTGAAAGTAGGAAAGAATAGAGAATGGACATATAAAAGTAGAATTTTTCAGACTGAAATTAATTATAAAACGTATTCTAAAGACATAAAAGAAATAACAGGAGGAGCAGATGTCAGAGTTTTCAGGTCATAGAGCTTTGGATCTCCTTCATTAAATTGAATTAATGTAATGTGGAGGATGAGAATGTTGAGATTAGAATGTCTAAATTCCAAAACATTGAAAATTTAAATCATTAAGTTTGCAATGTCATATACGTTACAGCGCTAGTGCTGTACAGTGTAAGTTTGGTAGTATCACTTTTAGAAGTGATGATGTCTTGTAAATAAAGATGGCAGAAGTAAGTTTTTTGGTGTAAACTGATTTTTGGCATTAGTGGTTTAAGTATGTTAGAAATGGGTAAGTATTTTTTTCTTTTTGAAATACATTTTTGGTGGTAGTGGTAGTTTAAGTAGTGGGAGAAGCAAGCAGGAAGGTAGTGTGTTTGTTGGGTATGTGCATGGAACAGGTGCATGTGTGAAAGTTATGGGGATAACGGTACAGTGGGGATTAAGAAATTTACCTTTTCTCCACTGTAGTGCTTTCTCGGAGTTGGTATATTTAATGTGTAGGAGGTGTGGTGGCGCAAGAAGGCTGAGAAATTTAAATGCTAAATTTGAAGAAAATAATCGCTTCTCAGGCATAAAGCTTTCAACAGCTATGTTCAGAACCTCAGGGAAAATATGCAACAATGCCCAGAACTTGTTGTTAATGGCATCAACCACACTGAACCAGAGTGCATTGCCAAGCTTCTGGCTGGCAGATCCTGCTCAAATTTCTCCTCCCACTCCAACCTGATAGCTCAAAGGAAATAGCACATACACAACCCCCCAGCCATTACTATTGAACAGGTCATGAATGCACTTTCCAAGGTCAAAAACACTGAATCAATGGGCCCCAATAACATCTCAGGATGCTTAATATATAGCATGAAACATGACCTCTCTGGTCCATCTGAATCACTTTGTAACTGGAGCCTACGGTCAGGTTTTGTGCCCAAGGAATGGAAAATGGCTACAGTCATTTCCCTGCACAAAGGATATGTCCAACCATTGATCCAGGTACCTACAAGGGGTTGGGAGGGTGGCCTAATGGTTAAGGTGTGTTTTTGCTAAACCCAAGGTGCAGGGTTTGAGTCTCACAAGGGATAATTGGCTAGGCTTAAAATGGCTTGCAAGGGCAGTTAGCTTAGTATGAACCTATGAATCATAAATAAGTCTGACCAACCTCATATGTAAGGCAATAGAAAGAATCATCATGGACATGATAAATGAGAACACAGGTAACCTGCAAATTCTGGAATCATCACACTTCAGCTTTGTTAAAGGAAGGTCATGCCTATTAAAATTGGTGGGATTTTTTGAGACCATCACCAAAGCATTGGATGAAGGCAGGATTGTGTACAGCTTACCTCGACCTGGCCAAGGTTTTTGATACAATAACTCACTCAGGCGTTATAGACAAGCTCACTAATTACAGTATAAACCTTTTATCACCTGCTGGATAGCCAATAGGACCCAGAAGGACAAAATGGGTAAGGCCACCTCCACCAAGAGTCCATTAACTAGGGGAGTCCCCCAGGTCTCAGTACTGGGTCCACTTCTTTTGGGCATCTATTTCTCTGAAATAGAAGCAAATGCTGAAGGTTTATGACTGACTAAGTTTGCAGATGATTGCAAACTGGGGGTTATCATCAACTCCCCTGCAGACATTAGCATTCTTCAAAAAGGCCTGTCTCTGACTAAGAAATGGTACCAAAACATGGTATTAAACTCAATGCTAAAAAATGAAAACTTGTGTGAACCATCCAAGCTAATTACCATGTATCATAATATGCCTCTAAGAGTTGACCTAGTGGCCAGGGATCTGGGTACACACATAGACAGTAGCCTTACCTTTCACCACCGTGTGGCCAGAGTAGTGAGGAAATCCTTGTATGTTGTGCAACTTATAAGTAAGAGCATGGGATCTAGGTCCAAAGAAGTCATAATCCCACTGTACTCTTCCCTTATCGGACCAGTCATAGAATACTATGCTCCCTTTGGTATATACCTGACCAAGCATATGCAACAACTAGAGCGACCTCAGAGGTTCCTTACAAAAAGAATACAAGGCATAATAAACCTGCCTTATCAAGAGTGTCTTAAAGCCCTTTCCCTCTACTCAGTCTCATGTAGATTGCTGAGGTGTGATCTATGCCTGACTTACAAGGCATCCACAACCCCACACTTATGAATCTCCTATACATTCACAAGTGAAACAGTACCAACAATACAGGGCCTAGGGACCTTAGGACTAGGAATTTAGTCTGTGACTTAAACAGAACATGCTGGAGAGACATATATGTGTCACAGAGACTGTCCCTGCTATGGAACAGGCTTCCATCCATGTGAAGCTGAGTTTGTCTATTACCCAATTTAAGCATGACCTAGACCAGTGGATTGGGAATAGGAAATTTATACTGGGCCTGTCACCCATGTCCCTTATGGAATGATGTAGCTTATATGCCTGGCCCTCAATGTCCTATTTGGATACAGGACATCATTATTCTTTCTGTTAAACTTGGGTAGGATTAGGAAGGCCCCCTGTGTCATTAGCCTAGTAACAATCTATGAATCTGTGAGTCTATAATAATAGAAGAAATAGAGAAGGTGATAAAATAAGGTAAAAATGAATCAACACCATGATTAGATGGCATAAATTATGAGTATTATAAATAAATAAATAAAGATGAAAGAGAATTTATTTTTGTTTTAATATTAAATACATGGATAAAGGAAGATATAATGGAAGAAGACATATGTGGTGGAGTGGTAAAGTTATATGGAAATAGGATGAAAGAAACAATATAAAAATTGGAAGCCCATAACTCTAGGGAATACTGACATACCTCTTAACTTCTTAGAACAAGAAATCTGGACAAAGTCATAAATAATGGGGTACAAAGGCCCCAAAATGGGACAATTTCTTAATATTGCTCTTACAAACTTAGAAAGATAGGCACAAAGTAAAAACACAAGCAAGCCAACTGCCAAAGGTGACCCAGAAATCAAATATGAAACAGTAAAAAAACACAATGTGAGTCAACCACCATGGTACACACCAAAAGAAAAAACAGTAAAATAAAATAAAACTTTTATTAAAACAAAAGATTAGCACTTTCACAGGGTTGCCACTTCATCAGACCATACAGAACAAGAAAGAACATTAGATGTAATACAATTACTAGCCAATCATCAATCTACATCAATCAAAGCAATCATGAACAACCAATCAAAATCACTGCATCCTAATCAGTGTGGGTTGAAGTGAAACCCTAGAGTTAAAACCAGGTAACCTGTGGGCTTGTAAGGAAATAATTCATTTTAACTCATATATTTCAATGTAGGTGTTAAAGTCACCTCTTCTGACACTAGGTCTAAGTAACTGTAATACCCTAAACCTAAAACCATTTTGCCCTGGATGGGACATAGCATGATTAGCTAATGCATTGGTTGATATATTTCTACAAATATGGGCCAAATGTTCAAGTATACGCTCCCTCAGCTGTCTAGTTGTCTTGCCAACATAAAAGCCAGAGCAGGAGCTGCAAGTAGCCAAGTATACCAGATTGCTGCTCCTACAAATGGCTGTAAATCTAGGGGAAAAAAGACGTTCTGTAACTGGATGAATGAAACAAACATCAGAAGAAATGGAAGAACAAGCCTTGCAATTATGGCATGGAAACATTCCTTTCTTACAGATGAAAAATAGGTGTCCATGCTAACAACCTGTTTGGTAAATTTATTAAATATTATGCACGATTTGTGTATGATGTCTTTGCCCTATGGGCAGGCAGCGTTAGTGAACTTTTTGATTTTGTGAATTATCTTGAAAGTATATCTGGCCTTTTAAGATTTATGGTTTGTCATTCATTAACATCTATTGATTTTTTTAGATGTCACGGTTTTTAAAAATGGTCTTGGGTCATTAGAAACTAAAATGTATAGGAAACCCTGCTGGAGGAATGGGTTTTGCACAGATTCAGCATGCACCCCCCATATTTCTTCTAATGTACTCAAATGTCAGTTTATGAGGGTTTCAAGATTATTTACTAACGATGATGTTTTTGAGAGTGGTCTTGATGCATTGAATAATGGTTTTTACGTAGAGGCTATAACCATCGTTCTATAGCCAGTACATGTATGGCAGCCATTAGTAGTAGAAAGGATACAGCTGCCCCTTATTTTTCATCTAGATCTACTATCTATCAGACTAAACAGCCCAGAGGCATGAACGATGGTTCTAGTTTGTTTTTTACATATTCCAGCAATGTTCAGCAATATTGTAATGTTATAAGGAAGCACTGGCCTATTTCTTAATTTCTTCTGATGTTTGTTGCATTCATCCAGTTACATGACATCCTTTTTCCCCTAGATTTACAGCCACTTGTAGGAGCAGCAATCTGGTATACTTGGCTACTTGCAGCTCCTGCTCTGGCTTTTATGTTGACAAGACAACTCGACAACTGAGAGGGCATATACTTGAACATTTGGGCCATATTTGTAGAAATATATCAACCAATGCATTAGCTAATCATGCTGTCACGGTTTTTAAAAATGGTCTTGGGTCATTAGAAACTAAAATGTATAGGAAACCCTGCTGGAGGAATGGGGTTTTGCACAGATCCAACATGCACCCCCCCCCATATTTCTTCTAATATACTCAAATGTCAGTTTATGAGGGTTTCAAGATTATTTACTAACGATGATGTTTTTGAGAGTGGTCTTGATGCGTTGAATAATGGTTTTTACGTAGAGGCTATAACCATTGTTCTATAGCCAGTACATGTATGGCAGCCATTAGTAGTAGAAAGGATATAGCTGCCCCTTATTTTTCATCTAGATCTACTATCTATCAGACTAAACAGCCCAGAGGCATGAACGATGGTTCTAGTTTGTTTTTTACATATTCCAGCAATGTTCAGCAATATTGTAATGTTATAAGGAAGCACTGGCCTATTTCTTAATTTCTTCTGATGTTTGTTGCATTCATCCAGTTACATGACATCCTTTTTCCCCTAGATTTACAGCCACTTGTAGGAGCAGCAATCTGGTATACTTGGCTACTTGCAGCTCCTGCTCTGGCTTTTATGTTGACAAGACAACTAGACAACTGAGAGGGCATATACTTGAACATTTGGGCCATATTTGTAGAAATATATCAACCAATGCATTAGCTAATCATGCAATGTCCCACCCAGAGCAAAATGTTTTTAGGTTTAGGGTATTACAGTTACTTAGACCTAGTGTCAGAAGAGGTGACTTTAACACCTACATTGAAATGTGTGAGTTAAAATGGATTATTTCCTTACAAGTCCACAGGTTACCTGGTCTTAACTCTGGGGTTTCACTTCAACCTGCCCTGATTAGGAGGCGGTGATTTTGATTGTCTGTTCATGATTGGTTTGATTGATGTAGACTGATGATTAACTAGTAATTGTATTAGATTTAATGCTCTTTCTTGTTCTGTATGGACTGATGAAGCGACAACCCCGCAAAAGAGCTAACCTTTGGTTTTAATAAAGGTTTTATTTTATTTTATTGTTTCTTCTTTTGGTGTGTACTGTGGTGATTGACTCACATTTTGTTTTTTACTAAACTTAGAAAGATGATAAAATAACAGGTTTTGCATTAGCGTGAATTTTCTGAAGGGTATAATGTCTGAAACTAAAATATCTGTTATTATTTTCTGACTTTAATCCTCAATGAGTTGGCAATAATTTGCCAGAAAACCACCATTTTATGAAGAACAGTCCAAAACTGTGAGGCAAAAATCTGGACAGTTGAGAGCTGTGAAATACTGGCTATAAAATATTTATGAAAATATTACAAAAAAGGATGGAGAAAGCATGGGATGAGGTAGTAGGAAAATAATTTACGATATAAAACGAAGAGAGCTGAAGCAAATGTTAATTATAGTGTAAGAAGTAGCAGAGATGATACTGAAAGAAACTAAAGAATTAAGACTGATAGGATGGAAAGTAGCTAAAGCATTTGAAAAACTGAGCCATCAAACAATGTAAAAGATGTTACAGGCATATGTGATAGGAAAAAAAATATTAATGTATTCAAAAAGGTTATGAAAATTCTTGGGTGCAAGTTATGATAAAAGGATGGATGGGAAAAAAAGTATTAAGAGAAGAGTAAAACTAGACTGCCTGATGAATAGGTGCATATTTGTATTGGTAATGAGTGCAGTAGTACTGACATGCATGTATGAAATGTGGGAGGCAAGATGTGAGATGGAAGGAAAGCTACATTATGTCAGGTGGCACGATGCCAGGGCACTTCTATGGGCTAGGCTTGTAAAAGCTCCAGGGCCATTAGCCTAGTACACACCTATGAACCTATGAATATGTATGGCATATGCATATGATTTAGTTCTAATAACAAAAAGAAGAGATGGATAAGTAAGGCTGTAATAAGGATTAAAAAACTGTTAAACAAACTTGGCCTGTAGTTAAACAAAATGAATTGTAAGGGATTTGATGAAATCAAAAAATAAATGGAATATATTTCACAAGAAATGAAATAAAGATCTTGGGGAGTAGCACTTTGTGAGTATGAAAGTGTGCTAAGTCTATAGAGAGATACTGGAATAAATAAAAAAAAATGTTAGTTTGGTGGAAAAGATTTACTTATCATCTCATAAAAAATCAAATATGCTGAATACTTATGTATTAGGAAAGTAGTATATTATAGCAATAACCCACGCCTGGGTTTGGGTAATGCTGGATTTACCCACGGTTGGTGTGGTTTGGTCACGAGGATGAAGCCCGAGTGGCCAAAAAAGCCAACTGTGGGTAATCCACATTACCACCAGAAGTGGTTATTGCTATCTAATGACATTGTTTAAGGAAAAAAAAATTACTTTTCTTAAATAATGGCATTGTATAATGCCTCCTTGCTGCCCTTCCACAGCTGTCTAGTATTCTGCGGCAGTTCTGATATACTGCGTATGCGTATGCCCATGCAGTACATCAGAGCTGTGGGCAAAAGCAACAGAGAAAGCAAGCATCTTCATTGCTTTTTACAAACTGTTTCGCTATGTTAAATGGGTTTAACATAGCGAGACAGCTTTAAAAAAAAACAATGGAGATCTCCGTTGCTTTTTTTAAAGCTGTCTCGCTATGTTAAACCCATTTAACATAGCGAGACAATTTTGAAAAAAGCAATGGAGAAAGCAAGATCTCCGTTGCTTTTTAAAAACTGTTTTGCTATGTTAAACTCATTTAACATAGCGAGACAGTGTGAAGCAACGGAGATCTTGCATTCTCCGTTGCTGTAAAAAAAGAGTTATAGTAATGGAAAAAGTCTGGACGACCGGACCTTTTTCTATTACTATAACTCAGATTTACAACGTGCACACTGACCAATCAGCATGCACGTTTTTGAATATTAATGGGGGGTCATTGTATAATTAGGGGGAATATATATGTTTCCCACTCAAATGGAAAAAGCACTATTACAGTTTTTTTTAGCTTAATCTGGAGCTCACAGTTGAACCAAATAAAAAGAGGGATAATTTAGAATAAAAAAGAAGGTGGTTTCAATTTAAAAATCCAGTAGAGCATTTAGCATCTATGCATTTATTTTGGGCAATGTGAAAGGTAAAAGAATGGCAAAAAACTTGATCGTTAAGATGTTATATGAAAAAAATATAAAAAAAGTATGGGAAGAAAAAGCAGGAAAAAGAAAAGAAAAAATGGACAGGATGAAAGAAAAGGAATACAACAAATGAAATTATGGGAGTTGAAAGTAAATGAAGTCAATGTGAAAATAAAAGAATGGTATAAAAGGAATATCAAATATAAGATCATGGAGGCTTTTTTTGATTGCAGAAGGAGTAAATAATTTTGGGAAAGTTTAACAATGAATATAGATGGAGGGGTTTAAATGTATAAACAGAAGTTTGATATTATATGAGAAGTATGATAAGGTATAAGAAATGTGATACTCAGAAATGTTATAAAGTACTGCTTGTGGCAACGTGGATACTGTGGAAAAAAGATGTGAGAATTTACTATATAACAAGAAAATGGAAGAGGATGAGTTTTAGTTGAAATAAGGAGATGGTTGTGGAAAAAATGGTGAGGGATAGAAGATAATTACAAAAGAGAAACAATGAAAGAAATACAACGGTTTAGTTAAGTTCTTTTGTATTGAAAACTTGTCCTTTTGTGTTGATACGTTGTAAATAATTTATAAATAATGTAAAAAAGTGTGTGTGTAAATAACTGCTTTATTTTTTTTATATATGACATAACATGAATGTAAAGGTTAATAAAGCACTCCTATTCTTTTCAGTATGTGCCATGAGATCGTTTACATCCACCTGAGCTACCAGCAGCTCAGGCAGATGGGGTCCCAGTTTTTATTTATTATTATTATGTATTTATTTTTGTTTACTGGGAAATTCCGACCGGACACATTTCCTTTTTCAGCAGAGGCCTGGGGAGAAAAGCTCCACATAGCAGTCAGAAAATCATAGCACAAGAGTAGTGAGATTACAATAATGAAGTAGCAACATACAATGTACAGACAATTATTTACCATTATTTACATTAGTTGTGTATAGAATATAAAGAACCAATGTAGGAGTTACATAGAAATAGTTGATTTAGCATTGTTACTATCAGTATATTCTGTACCAGGCAAATAGGACCTAAGTTAAAGTTTTCATCTGAAGTCCTGCGTGTCAGTATTGGAATTTATCCATGAATCTGGACGGGAATAGAAGCCACATCCTTCAGATTTGACAGCACTGCACTTTTAAAGTTTGTCCTGTTTGTTGCATATACCTGTTGAGGCTACACACTCAAGTGCACTAGCCTGTGTTACATATTTATTGCATTTTCCTGCTGTTTGTTGCAAAAAAGAAAAAAAAAATTATCCTTGTTTCCCATCTTTCCTGACCTAGAGTAGTCCAAATACAGGCTTTGCTGTATTCTGGACTTTTGGAAAGTTCCTGTGTTGCCCATTTCCTTTCTTGGATAAAGGGAGGCTTCTTTGTTCACCAGTGGCAGTGGGGAGCTTAGAGCAGCCTATCTATCCCTGGAGGAGTGTTCCCAGCACAAGAATCTGGTAGTCTATTGGCCGTTTTGGGCCAATTTCTAGCTCTTTCAAGTCCCTTGTATAAAACCGCTTTGGCACGGTTTTTGCGCTTGTTACTACTCAGCCAAGCTCCTCGTGGTCCTGCAGAGTGGTGCTAGCAGCAGAGAGGCTAAAAGAGTGACTGCTAACCTGATAAGTGTTTTTTTTCCTGCTGCTACTACCTGGGCGACTGTCCGATCTAGCTAAACTGCAAGTATTTCTGCTTCTTGAACTGTTTTAAACTGTTTAAAGTTGTTTTTGCACCTGCACTTTTAAAGTTTGTCCTGTTTGTTGCATTTACCTGTTGAGGCTACACACTCAAGTGCGCTAGCCTGTGTTACATATTTATTGCATTTTCCTGCTGTTTGTTGCAAAAAAGAAAAAAAAAAAATTATCCTTGTTTCCCGTCTTTCCTGACCTAGAGTAGTCCAAATACAGGCTTTGCTGTATTCTGGACTTTTGGAAAGTTCCTGTGTTGCCCATTTCCTTTCTTGGATAAAGGGAGGCTTCTTTGTTCACCAGTGGCAGTGGGGAGCTTAGAGCAGCCTATCTATCCCTGGAGGAGTGTTCCCAGCACAAGAATCTGGTAGTCTATTGGCGTTTTGGGCCAATTTCTAGCTCTTTCAAGTCCCCCTGTATAAAACCCACTTTGGCATGGTTTTTGCACTTGTTACTACTCAGCCAAGCTCCTTGTGGTCCTGCAGAGTGGTGCTAGCAGCAGAGAGGCTAAAAGAGCGACTGCTAACCTGATAAAAGTGTTTTTTTCCTGCTACTACCTGGGCGACTGTCTGATCTAGCTAAACTGCAAGTATTTCTGCTTCTTGAACTGTTTTAAACTGTTTAAAGTTGTTTTTGCACCTGCACTTTTAAAGTTTGTCCTGTTTGTTGCATTTACCTGTTGAGGCTACACACTCAAGTGCGCTAGCCTGTGTTACATATTTATTGCATTTTCCTGCTGTTTGTTGCAAAAAAGAAAAAAAAAATTATCCTTGTTTCCCATCTTTCCTGACCTAGAGTAGTCCAAATACAGGCTTTGCTGTATTCTGGACTTTTGGAAAGTTCCTGTATTGCCCATTTCCTTTCTTGGATAAAGGGAGGCTTCTTTGTTCACCAGTGGCAGTGGGGAGCTTAGAGCAGCCTATCTATCCCTGGAGGAGTGTTCCCAGCACAAGAATCTGGTAGTCTATTGGCCATTTTGGGCCAATTTCTAGCTCTTTCAAGTCCCCCTGTATAAAACCCACTTTGGCATGGTTTTTGCGCTTGTTACTACTCAGCCAAGCTCCTCGTGGTCCTGCAGAGTGGTGCTAGCAGCAGAGAGGCTAAAAGAGTGGCTGCTAACCTGATAAAAGTGTTTTTTTCCTGCTACTACCTGGGCGACTGTCTGATCTAGCTAAACTGCAAGTATTTCTGTTTCTTGAACTGTTTTAAACTGTTTAAAGTTGTTTTTGCACCTGCACTTTTAAAGTTTGTCCTGTTTGTTGCATTTACCTGTTGAGGCTACACACTCAAGTGTGCTAGCCTGTGTTACATATTTATTGCATTTTCCTGCTGTTTGTTGCAAAAAGAAAAAAAAAATATCCTTGTTTCCGTCTTTCCTGACCTAGAGTAGTCCAAATACAGGCTTTGCTGTATTCTGGACTTTTGGAAAGTTCCTGTGTTGCCCATTTCCTTTCTTGGATAAAGGGAGGCTTCTTTGTTCACCAGTGGCAGTGGGGAGCTTAGAGCAGCCTATCTATCCCTGGAGGAGTGTTCCCAGCACAAGAATCTGATAGTCTATTGGCTGTTTTGGGCCAATTTCTAGCTCTTTCAAGTCCCCTTGTATAAAACCCACTTTGGCATGGTTTTTGTGCTTGTTACTACTCAGCCAAGCTCCTCGTGGTCCTGCAGAGTGGTGCTAGCAGCAGAGAGGCTAAAAGAGCGACTGCTAACCTGATAAAAGTGCTTTTTTTCCTGCTACTGTCTGGGCGACTGTCCGATCTAGCTAAACTGCAAGTATTTCTGCTTCTTGAACTGTTTTAAACTGTTTAAAGTTGTTTTTGCACCTGCACTTTTAAAGTTTGTCCTGTTTGTTGCATTTACCTGTTGAGGCAACACAATCAAGTGTGCTAGCCTATGTTACATATTTATTGCATTTTCCTGCTGTTAGTTGCAAAAAAAAAAATATATCTTTGTTTCCCATCATTCCTGACCTAGAGTAGTCCAAATACAGGTTTTGCTGTATTCTGGACTTTTGGAAAGTTCCTGTGTTGCCCATTTCCTTTCTTGGATAAAGGGAGGCTTCTTTGTTCACCAGTGGCAGTGGGGAGCTTAGAGCAGCTTATCTATCCCTGGCGGAGTGTTCCCAGCACACAAATCTGTAATCTATTGGCCGTTTTGGGCCAATTTCTAGCTCTTTCAAGTCCCCCTCTATAAAACCCACTTTGGCACTTTTTGCGATTTTGCATGCAAGCGCATCGGGCAGCTCCGCTTAATTGGGTTTAAACCATTCTCGGCTCCACAAAGTCTGCTCTTTACTTTTTCCCTTAGAACTGATCTAGTTCTCATAATAAACACCCTATTCCTACTCTAAAGCCTGGCACTTGCTCACTAAAGCAATTATATGTCAGCACTAAAAAATTAAAAGCACTACACCCTCACAAACTCCCCTTGAGTACCTTGTTCCCCATTGGCCCTTTTTTTCAATTATAAAGGAATTCCCAATACTATTCTAGCATGTCCAATGGTCAGTTCTCAATCTCCTCTCCGGTCCAGCTGGTGAATCTGGGAATTTTGAGGCAATGTTACAACTGCCTCATGTACACAGACAACCCTCTCCTCCTCCCAACAAATTCCAAAACATGTGAGGGATGCAACCATATAGCCAAACTGGAAGCTAAGCTCTCTCAACTCAGTACTGGTGTAACCAGTCAGGATGGGAAGGAAATCACACTCACTACAATTCCAGTCTCACATAGACCTACCACGACAGCAAACCAATCACATAAACACACAAAAACATACTTGGAGGCTCTAAATAAAAATTTGCCTAAGCAGCAGAGACCTCCAAAGCAGAAACCCAAGCAACCGCTACCCCAAAACAAAACACTTGCAACACATAGCTCACAAAGACAGTGTGCCGAACAGTCACAGCCCTTAAGGCTAAACAACACACCTGATACACTTGTAATAGGTGACTCTATCATCAGGCACACTGACATCCCGCTCACCAGGCTGAACAAGGAGAAGGTCCCGGTGAGCTGCCTGTCGGGCGCTAGGATCCGCCACATAACACAAGCACTCAGGTCACTCCAAGGCAAGTACAAATATGACTCAGTCATTGTCCATGCTGGTGTGAATGACCTGAGATGTACCTCCCTGGACTACATGAAAAGAGACATAGAGGAGCTCTCTGAGCATGTAGCCCAGGCCGGTATGACCCTGACCTTGAGTAGCATCTTACTCTCACCAAGAATTATGCCACAATATGAAGACAAGATGATCAATTTCAACAATTGGCTTATGTATTGGTGTCATTCAAAGGGGATCAATGCCTGTCAGCCTGGGATGACATGCTCGACAAGCCACGATGCTTTAGGGACAGCTTGCACCTGTCACCCTGGGCTTTGGATATTGGCAAAGGCTCTTGCCACCCCCATAGAGCCTTTTTTAGGCAAGGCTCAAAAGACAAACCCACCTCCATAGGTATCACAAGGGATAAGAAACTAAGAGTAATGCTACTCAGCGCCAGAAGTCTAAACCTCAAGATGCACACACTCAAAACTCTCCTTAGCATGGAGAACATCGATATCTGTGCAGTAACAGAAACCTGGTTCAAGGCTCCTGAGAGTACCCCAGCACTACCAGGTTATACCTCATACCATGCTTTTCAGCCCCAAAACTTGGACCGAACCACAAAAGGAGGGGGAGTATCAATATTCGTCAAAGATACCCACACCTCCAGGTTGGTGGCACAGCACGAAGCATTAGAGACTATCCATGTGCAACTAACAGTGGGTAAAACTGCCTTCCAGTTTATAGCCTGCTACAGACCACCCTCCCAAACCCAGGAACCCCACTCGGCCTTCCTGAGAACACTGGAGAACATGACGGTCTCTCCAAACACCATTATATTGGGCGACTTCAACTACCCAAACATAGACTGGGAGCATTACTCTAGCTCCAACACCCTAGCCCAAAGGTTCCTAGAATTTATAAACTCAAATGCTATGGAACAACTTGTTACCACTCCCACAAGAGGGGAAAACATACTGGACCTGATCATCACCAACATGGGGGCTCTATACTCTAGACCAGAAGTGTATCCCTCACTGGTAAGATTAGACCATAAACTAATCTCACTGGATATTCACATCCCGACCCCACCCCCTGCCTAGAAAACCACAGTGAAAAACTTCTCTAAAGCAAATTTCACACTCCTCAAAACCGAGGTGGAATCCTTCAAAGCCCCCGGGCCTGTGGAAAATATGGCCCTGACCGCAGAATCCTTTATAAACGCATTCTATGAACACCTTCAGGAATGCATGGATCATGCAATCCCAAATAAAACCAAGACCCAAAACTCCAAAGGCAGGTGTCTTGTCTGGTGGACCCCAGCCATAAACAAACTATACAATAGAAGGAGGAAGCTACTACATGATAGAGCAAAATCCCAAAAAAGGGAAGGCATCTCTGATCAGTATTAGCAAAAAACTATGGGCACTCATAAAACCGTCTAAGGCCAGCTTCGAGAGAAAAATTGCACAGGACACTAATGATAATCACAAGGCTTTCTTTAGTTATGTTAGGAACTTGGGTAGGAATTCCCAGATATGCTCAGAATTAGTCCAAAATGACAAAAAATACACCGAACCCACAGACATTGCCAACATCCTAGCTGACAGGTTCAGCGCAAACCCCCCCCCAACCAAAAGGGCAAATATCTATCCCAGCAGAGTGCTGCCCCCCTGGCATCTCAGATGCTCAGGTAAGCGCTGCCCTCTCCAAAGCAAAAAACACAGCATCAATGGGACCAGATGGTGTCCCGGGCTGCGTCCTACATGAACTCCAAGAAGAGTTAAACCCAAACATAAACTACTGTTCAATCTCAGCCTTACTACAGGATATGTACCCATAGAGTGGCGTACAGCAACAGTGGTCCCTCTCCACAAAGGTGGTGCCTCAATGGATCCTGGAAACTATCGCCCCATAAGCCTGACTAGCCTGGTCTGCAAAGCTATGGAAAGGATCATCATGGACCTCATAAATAAAGATATTGGGGACCTACAGACACTGGATCCTACCCAGTTCGGCTTTGTTAAGGGCAGATCCTGCCTCTTAAACCTGGTCGATTTCTTTGAAACAGTCACCAAGTCCTTTGACGAGGGGAAGGTGGTCCACACAGCCTACCTGGACCTCACAAAAGCCTTCAATACAATACCCCACTCGGGCATTATAGATAAGCTCACCAGCTTAAATATAAACCCCTATGTCACTAGATGGGTTGCAAACTGGCTCAAGGACAGAACCCACATGGTTAGAATTGCTGGAGGCATGCCAGACTCCAAACCAGTTACAAGTGGCATCCTACAAGGCTCAGTCCTGGGACCTCTTTTGTTCGGTATATATTTCTCGGAGGTACAGGGCAACACGGAAGGACTGTGGCTGACCAAGTTCGCAGATGACTGCAAACTAGGCGCCATAATCGACTCTCCAGCCAACACAAGCATCCTACAAAAGGGCCTCATAGAAACAGACAACTGGTGCCAGAGCCATGGCCTCAAGCTAAATGCCAAAAAGTGTATAGTCATCCCCTTTGGCAAAAACAAAGTGCCCACAAATTACCACATAGGTGGTAATCTATTAAGTACGGAAGAAGTAATTAGGGACCTGGGGACCCAAGTTGATAGCAATCTCTCATTTGAAAACCACGTGGCCAAAGTGGTTAGAAAAACATTTTATATAGCCCACCTAATCATGAAGGGATTCACATCTAGATCAGGGGAGGTCATCGTGCCTCTTTACTCATCCCTCATCAGGCCTATAATTGAGTACAATGCCCCTTTTGGGATGTACCTTACCAGACACCTGCAGCAACTGGAAAGACCCCAAAAGTACCTCACCAAGAGGATCAAAGGGCTCAAACAGATGCCATATGCTGCCCAGTTAAAGAAACTCCAGCTCTACTCAGTGGCATACCGCCTGCTCAGAGGCGATCTGTGCCTGACGTATAAAGCCATGTCCAACCCAGAATTAATGGACATGCTGCACCTCAGAAAATAAAAATCCCATTGAGCTACACACTCGAGAGACTTGAACCTCAGCACTGAAATAAATAGGACATGCTGGAGGGACAGATTCATAACCCAGAGGCTCCCTTCACTCTGGAATAAAATCCCAGTCCAGGTTAGGCAGAGTCCCTCATTGACTCTCTTCAAGAGGAATCTTGATGAGTGGATGGGAGATCGTAGGTTTACCCCGGGTATCACTTCTGTGTCACTGTTAGACAGAGGCACAGTATACTAACCTCGAAAAAGGGCATAGCAAAATTCATTCAAAATGGGTGGCGAAAGCCGAACACACTCTGGCTAGGCTTATAAGTGCCCTAGGGCAGATAGCCTAGTATGGACCTATGAACCTATGAACTGTCCAGATTTCCACAGAATGTCCAGATTTTTGCCTTAAAGTTTTTGTCTGTTCCTCATAAAATACTGGTTTTCTGGCAAATCACTGGCTAATTATTGAGGATTGAATTTGGAAAATAATGACAGACATTTGAGTTTCAGGCTTTATATCCATCAGAAAATTCATGCTGATGCAAAACCTTTTAGTCTATTAACTTTCCAAGTTTATAAGAGCAATATTTAAAACAATTGTCCCGCTTTTTAGGCCTTTGTCCCCCTATTTTTTATGACATTGTCCAGATTTCTTGCTCAGAGGTTGAGAAGCATGCCTGCCAGCATCAAAGACAAGTGTACTACCTGTTATGCTACCAACGCTGCTGTTTATAAGGATTGCTGTCAGTTCTTTCTCCAAAATGTATTATAGCATTAAAAGTGACTATACGACTGTATAATGTTCTGTAGCATTTTCTGTTACTTCATTTAAGCCAGGGTAGAATCATTAGGTTTAACTGTATAATTTCATGGATTATTAGAAGTGCATGTATTTTTACTTACTTAGAGTCAAATTATGTAAAGCCAAAGGCAATAAATCCAAAACTACAAGGTGAAGCTTGTAAACAGTTTATAATCTTAATCCTGTGTTTTATTTGACATGTGTTGGCTGGCATTTAGATCTACATACATGTAATTCCAAACCATGGCCACCCTTCTGGTCAAGTGGGCTTAGCTGCTTGCACTTAGTTTGGTACTGTGCTGGTAATGTTAGTTGGCTTAGGTGGCCTGTGAGTGTTGATATAGCTCTCCCATCAGTGCTTGTGGTGGGAAGTGATTAGCCAACAAATCATACATAGTTGTGAATTAGAGTTCTCCAGATCTGTGTTCTATTTATAATTACTGTCAAGTGTTATTAGTGCAGACCTTTTTTCGTTTGTGAAGATATTCAGTCTGGAAGTGTGATTGTGGCCATTAGGAACCTTAGCAGAGAATTAAGTAAACCTCTAAAACTTTACGCCTCAGACATAAGAAATGTTGAAAATGTTATCAGCTATTCTTTTTAATAGTAATTCCTTGTCATTTGCCAATTATTATTTGTTTCATCATGTAGTTACGGTTGCAAAATACACTCTGTGTATGCAATTACTGAATTCAAGAGAAAAAAATACAGTTTAAAGAAATAGTATGCTAAAGCTATTTACCTTGTTTCTGTGCTCATCTGATTAAGATACTATGCTGTCCATTGGTTTCTACCTGCTTTGTCTTACATATATAAATACATTAATTATGTAAATAGAAGTGAAATACATTTTTAATAATTGCTACTGTTATTGCTTAAACTGCTGATTCAAGCAGTGCTTAACTTTTTCTTTCTAATGGGAGATGTGTTTAGAAGAAAAAATGCACATTTATATATCAAAAGGGATGAGGTAAGTACTTTGTCATGCTGTGTGGATCTCTGCCTCATCCATGTAACTTGCATTTTAAGACTGTAACAAACAGAGTGGCAATATATTAAACTGGTCATGCTGGCAATGGTTTCTGTCTTGTTCACATAAAACTCCAGTCCCTCTGAGTCATAATCTCGTGCACCGTGCTTGCACCAGCTCTGTACACAATAGGATAAAGTAGGAGTATGTATTTAGTTTGCACCATGTATTCAACATGAACTACACCACTGCTTTATGATTATTAACATTATAAAATTCCATTTTCATTAGCTGATATTCTGGGAATTATGGCAAAAATTATTTTAGTTTCCATGTGCTGCAGTGATTCCATGATCACTTGTGTGCATTTTTATATTTGTTGACTAAAATTAAGTTTTAAATGCAGAACAGTAAAGCAAACAACAGCAGGAGTATAATACAAATCATCATCATCATCAGCAGCCCTCTTTTCCCCTTTTTTCTACTTTGGGTCGGGGTGTTGTGTTAACTGTTACCATCTTTCTCGATTCAATGCCACACTCTTGCCTTCTTTGACACTCATACCTGACAGTTGCAGATCTTCTCTCACACAATCCATCCAGCTCTTTGATGGATGCCCTTGTTTCCTCTTTTCTTCTTCCTGTCTGTCCCAAATCTTCTTCACCAGATTGTCTTCTGCTTTTTTGCACATGTGCCGGAACCACCATAATCTGTTTGCTTTATACTTTATTGCAATTGGAGCTACTTTGTCTTCTGCTATGTCCTCATTTCTTCGTCTGTCCCACAGTGTCTACCACTCTTCTCAGCCACTTCATTTCCATCGCCTCTACCTTTATCATCTGTTCTGCCTTTACTGCCCTCGTTTCTGTACCATATGGTAGTAATTGTTGCACCACTTTTTTGTACACCTTACTTTTCAGCTTTTTTGGCATTCTTTTGTCATGTACTACACCCGGCACTCTGTGCCAGTTTTCTGCAGCCCCTCTGATTCTAGCTTTGCCCTCTTCATTCAGACTTCCCTTCTGTTCAACAACCCCTTCCAGATACTTGCAGCTATTAATTAACTTGCTCCACTATCTTCCATTCTCTCTCATTTCTCAGCTTCTTCTGATTTCTCCAATTTGCTGCCATTACTACTATCTTATCTATAATTAATTTCATCCCATTTGCCTTCAGTTTTGCATTCGATTCCCCTATTCTTCCCTGACATTCTTGCTCAGAGTCTGCCTGTAATGCAACATCATCTGCATACAGCAACTGTGTTGATCTGTCCCCCTCCTCTCTGTTTGCTAATGTAGGCCATCACCAGTATGAATAAAAGTGGGTTCAGAGCAAAACCCTGGTGCACACCTACTCCCACTGGGAGCCCCTTTGTGAGACCAAACACTGTTCATACTCAAGTTATTATGTCCTTGTACATAGCTTGCACTAATGCTACCCATGTTTCTGGGACTTCAAACCACAGCAGTACTGCCCAAATCACCTTTCTTGAGACTCTGTCACATGCTTTCTCTAAGTCTCGGAATGCCCAGTTGGACTCTTTCCTCATCTGTAGCTTTTTCTCAACTATGTGTCTCACTGCAAACATTGGGTCAATTGTGCTGCATCCTGATCTGAAGCTGAACTGCTCAACTCCTATATTGCTTTTTACTACTCTGTGTATATGTTTATCAATCACCCTTTCCAGAACTTTCATGCAATGTGACAGGAGTTTGATACCTCTGTACTGCCCACAGTTGAAGATGTCCCCCTTGTTCTTGTACACTGGCACAAGTAAGCTTATTCTCCAATCATCTGGGATACACCTTTCTCTCCACACTGCTATGAGTACCCTCAGGAGCCATTTCTCCCCATCTCACCCAGTATCTTTATCATATCTGTTGTGGCATCATCTGATCCTGCTGGTTTCCTTGACTTCATTTTCCTTAGTGCTATTTTTACTTCTTCTAGGGTGGGCTCCTCTTCTTCTGTAACTGTAGACTGCCTGGGGTAGTACAGCTACTGTGGGGTTTCCTTCATTCAAAAGCTGCTGGAAGTACTCCTTCCATCTGCTTTGATGTCCTGTGGACTGGTGAGCAGGTTGTTGCTGGCATCCCTTATGATGGGTGCCTGATTATCTTCTTTATATTTCTGTCATAACTTGCAACTTGATATAGTTTCTTTGTGCCAACTACTGAGTCACTTTCCAGAAGTTGGTAGAGTGCCTCTGATGCCCTATTCTTTGCTATTGCAACTCCTTTCTCAGCTTATTTGTTAGGCAACCAGTATTCCTTCCTAGCCTGGTCCATCTTTTCTATCTCACACTTTTTCCTGTGCATCTTCTTTCTTTTGATGATTTCCTGGACTTCTGCTTTCCACCACCAGCTTTCCTTATGTACCTTATTTCCATATCTTTCTCAGCCACATATCTGTTCTGTAGTCCTCACACATGCTGTTTTGACGTGTTGCCATTCTTCTTCACATGCACCTATTTCCTCCTCTTGTTGGGGAACTAGAGACCTGAGTAATTCCTTGAACTGTTGTACTTTCTCTCCAGTCAACTTCCAGGTCTTCAGCCTGGCCTCTGTTGAATTAGTGCCTTCTCTGACCATTGCTTGCAGCTGACTGTGGCAACCAGTGGTTTATGCTGTGGAATGACTGTTTCACTCGGGATGACTTTGCAATCATTGATTCTACCTCAGTGCCCTTTCCTTACTAGGAGGAAGTCTACCTAAGCTGTATGTTGGCCACTCTTGTATGTGATCTTGTGACTGTCTGTCTTTCTGAACTACGTGTTGGCTACTATCAAGCCATTTGCCAAACAGAAGTCTAAAATGGCCTCTGCTTCTTTATTCCTGTTGCCCCGTCCATGTGGACCCAGGCAGTCCTCATAACCTGTTCTGTCTTTCCTGATATGTGCATTCAAGTCACCCATTATCAACATCAATTCATGTTGACCTGCTTTATGAAGTGGGTCCTGCAACTTCTGTATGAATGTACTCTTTTCCTCACTCTCACAACCCTGCTGTGCGGCCTGTCTTCCTCCTGAGTAGTTGACTCTGTATCCCACACCAAGTGGCTTTGCCGCACTTCTTTTCCATCTTGTCTCTTGGATACATAGGATGTCTTCTCTCTACCATCATGTCATCCACTACCAAGCTGCATCCTGTCAGTGATCCTACATTGAGTGTAGCAGTTCTTAGCTCATGTTTGGCAGGTTGTTTGGTTTTATGTCCAGCTTTTGCTCAACAGAACTATCCCAGGTATCCCATGCTAGGCAAATGGGCATCGTCCAGCCAGTAGCATATTGACTCAGTGCTGCAGGGTTTTACGGTGGGCACACACTGGCCAATAGAGGCACATACATCCCTCCCACCATTAGCATGGGTTCCTTGCATAGGTTAGAGTAAGCTGGGTCCTTAACCCACTTATCACTGGCAAATACCCATGCCCATTTGGTGACAATAGTCAACATGACCGAATCACCTAGAGTCATATTTTACACTGTTGAGTGGCTATCACTGGCATGGCCCACAATGTGTGATCCATGTTCTTCTATCCTAAGGATACTGCATGTCACAGTAGATGCCCAAAGCGATTGTTCTATACAACGCTTCCCCCTATAGCGCACCATGTTGAGCCAGTCTGCTGCCTACAGACTCTACATGTCCTACAGGCTCTACATGTCTAATAAGTAAATAAAAGAATAGAAAGCTCTGTTGAATGACAGATGTAATCTAAATTGTCAAATGCTAAGAAATTTCTTGTTTTAATTAGTGCTTAGGTAGCCACATTTTAGATTTTACCAGGTTTTCTGGGGAAATGGAAAAAGAAAGGCGTTCACATAGACACAGTTGAATTTATTTCTAGCTGATTTGATTGGTCTGATGGGTAACATTGTGTTAACACCATTTAATCAGTGGGATAAAGGGATAATGCAGGAAATGAGAAATGAAATCTCCAGATACTCATTAGCCTAGTAGGGAGGAGGTCCACCCTTCAGCACTGCAGAAAACAAAGCATGTTTAGACCTGGTGTTCTAGGCAATCAGCAAAGTGAAATAATGTATTATGACCTTTAGGGCACAATGGCATTATTAGTATCTATTAACAGCAGTTAAAATTGATTATTTGTTCCATAGTTTCATAGGCTAATGACCATCAGAGTGTTTATAAGACTAGCAGTGCAATCCATCCCATTTGTGTCCCAACGTATCATGGATATTTATTAGAAGGGCATATGTTAGGAAGTTTCTAGAGGTTATGGAGGGATTATTTTAATTTGGGTATTACTGTCTGCCGCTTTCTATCAGAGACATTGGGGCCAGACCTGGGGTCAATTTCTGCTTTCTCATCCATTGATCAAGGTTATGGTTAAATAGGGTTAGGGATAGTCTCTTCTTCACATGAATGGGGAGCCTGTTTCAGAGCATGGGAATCCTCTGAGACAAATATCTGTTTCACCAGCATGTCTTATTTATGTTGCAAGCAAAATTTAAATCCTTGGATCTAGTAGTTCTGATTCTGTTCATTTTGCAGATGTGGAAACGGTCTATCAGAGCTGGAAATGAGGATGGCTTGTATGGCAGGAATAGATCACCTCTCAGTGACCTGTAGGAGACAGAGTGTAAAGATAGGACTTTAAGGCAATCTGTATAGGACAATGTGTTTATACCCTGGATTCTCCTGGGAAGGAACCTTTGTAGGCATTCCAGCTGTTGCATATGTTTGGCCAGGTGCATGATGGGGGCATTATACTCAATGATGGGTCTGATGAGGATCAAACAAAGTGGCACAATGACTTCCTGGAATCTGGATGCCTTGTCCTTACGGATACTTTGGGTGACTTAGAATGACTGCCTTACTACCTTGGCCATGTGTTGGTCAAAGGCCAGATTACTGACTACATATGTTCCTAGATCCCTGTCGATGGAGTAATTAACCTGGGTATCAGTTTTTTTTTTTCACAAAAGACACTATAATGCATTACTTGACATTGAGTTTAAATTCTTGACTTTGGCACTGGTAATTTATCTTGTGTTATACCCTCTTGTAAGAAGTTTGTGTCATGGGGGAATCTATCATAGCTCCCAATTTGCAGTCATCTGCAAACTTGGTCAGCCAAAGGCCCATGACATTAGCCTTTACCTCTGAGAATTAGAGGCCAGGTAGGAGCAGTCCTGGCATGGAGTCCTCAGGTACCCCGCTTGTGACATGTCTAAATAGTAGGTTATCAGTCTGCAGACTATTACAAGCCTAGCCAACAAGAAGAGGTCAAAATCAAACTATGTATCTTGTATCTGTGAGTTAAGGACCTTGACCATTATGCCAATCACTTCTTGTTTATGCCAACCACACATCTTATTTGTAATATAAGCATGTGGACATGAGTAACAAGCAAGTGACTGGGTACTAGGTGTAATGTGCAGAAAGTATCAAATAACTAGCTAATCAGTTTTAGACTAAGGGAGAAGTTTATAAATAAAAACAAAAGAAAAAGTGCTAAAACGCTGAGTAATCCACAACCTGGTAAGAAGGATAACAAAACACAGTTTATTCACAGACTAAGCGCTTTCACCCTATGTCCTTGGGGCATCATCACAAAACACCATTTATTTACAGACTAAACACTTTCACCCTATGTCCATGGGGCATCATCACAAAACACCGTTTATTCACAGACTAAGCGCTTTCACCCTATGTCCATGGGGCATCATCACAAAACACTGTTTATTTACAGGCTAAACACTTTCACCCTATGTCCATGGGGCATCATCACAAAACACCGTTTATTCACAGACTAAGCGCTTTCACCCTATGTCCATGGGGCATCATCACAAAACACCGTTTATTCACAGACTAAGCGCTTTCACCCTATGTCCTTGGGGCATCATCACAAAACACCATTTATTTACAGACTAAACACTTTCACCCTATGTCCATGGGGCATCATCACAAAACACCGTTTATTTACAGACTAAACACTTTCACCCTATGTCCATAGGGCATCATCAGAGACATAAAGAATAGATTTATTAATGTTGATGGTACAAAAAAGCAGGATTTTTTTTTTATTGGTAAGATTTCATTGGGATTTAAAATGTAGATGAGAAATTATTAGACTAAGAAGGGGGACTCAGTAATGGACGTGTTACAAGTATAGGACTGTGTTCTTAACAGGTATGTTTTCAAGATAGTTTTAAATAATAGATGAGATAAGATCCTTCCAATGTCTGTTGGAGAGAGTCCCGTAGTTTTGCAGTGTACACAGAATATGGCAATCACCAATACGATTTTTAGTTTTTTGAGCAAGCACTAAATGATGATTCAGTGAGTGCAGTTCTGAGTGGGGTAAGTGCCAGTCTAATAAATGACTGGTGCCAGAGCACCTGCTGGGCAGTAGAGGTGTTTCTAACATAGTACTATATATATATATGTTTACCTGAAAACACCGACAACGAGAACACCGGAAGATTGACAACGGAGAATACCAACAGTTGAGAATGCTGAGAACACCGACATGTTAAGGTAAGTGTGCGATAGGGAGGGACGTTAGGGTCAGGGTGTGGGTAAGGTAAGTGTGCGATAGTGACGGAGTTTAGGTTTAGAGGTGGTTTAAGTGAGTTAGGGTTAGGGTGCGGGTAAGATAAGTGTGCTATAGTGATGGACTTGAGGGTTGGGAAGCATTAAGTGAGTTAGGGTTAGGGTGCGGGTAAGGTAAGTGTGCGATAGTGACGGACCTTAGGGTTAGCGTTTGGGTTAAGGTTAGTGCATAGATAGTTGTGTTTGTAAGGTTTAGTGTAGGTTTGTAAGGCTTTTGGTGTGCTTGTGTTGTGTGTGTTTTTGGGAAAGGTATTTGTTTTGTTGTTTGTCGGGATTTTGGTTTGTTGGGCATGTGAAGTTTTGTGTTTTTGAACTTTTTTTTTTCGGTGTTTGCGTGCTGGTTATCTCGTTGTCTGCATTTTCAGGTAGACCTATATATATATATATATATATATATATATATATATATATATATATATATATATATTTTTTTTTTTTAGTATTTAGAGGAAGGTAAGAAAACTATTTCTCCTCCCAAAATATCAGGACATTTGCCACTGTTCATGTTATTTTTCTGGATACAGCTGTCAAATCTGTACTATTATGTAAAAGGAGATATAGGTTGTAATCCAATGGGAGGTTAGCAGAACTCTATTCCCAAAATGGCAACCTAATAATAAAGTATCTGACTATATTAAAATAACAAATCTTGGTATTGGCCTAGAATAAATCAGTAATAAAAGGATGTTACTGTTCTCAGTGAAGCAGTTTTTGTTTTATATTCATAGAAGAATGGGAAAGAAAGGAACTATAGTAAAGCGACAGAAAATGAGCAGATTGTAAGAAGCAGGCACATTCTGTAGTAACCATCCATCTTTCATAGCATAACCATCCCCAGTCTGTGTGACTGCTGGAACCACCACTGGTTGGGGGTCATTTACACATGATGGGTGGACAGCTGTGGCATTATACAGACAGTTGTTTTCCTATTAGGAAGTTAAAGCAAGCCATGCACTTGGACTCCACTCACCCCCCTACCAAACTATTTATTTATTTTACATTTGTTTACCGGGCTAGTCCAACTGGATACATGTCCTTTTTCAGTGGAGGCCCGGGGAGAAAAGCTCCTCTACAATACTACTATAGTAAGACTAAACAAAAATTTATCATAATATATCAGCATATACAAATAAGATCAAAAATCAAAAATCAAAAGCATGTACTTGAAACCTTCTGATAGAATTAAAAACATTTGAGTACAATAAGAGGTAAAGTACCTAGTTTCACTATTTCATAGGAAATGTGTACAGTATAAAAATCCAATTAAAGTATCTAGTTACTGTATTACATCTTTATAAGAAGTTGAAAAGTAGAGATTTTGTGCCTTTATTAGAAATGACGTAATAGGAACAGTTTTGTAGAGAGTAATAAAGAGAGTTAGATATAAGAACAAGAGAGGATGGAAAGAGTCCCATAGCAGGGAGGTACAAAAGGTACAAACTAATTTGATGATATAGCTGAATCAAGGAAAGAAAATGAAACTTTATTACATTAACACAATACTATACATACTATACATTCTTTCTTTCTCCTGAGCTTTTCTGGCAGTCAGTGTGGAGTAGCACTGGCATGTTATAGACCAAGGGAAGAAAGCCTTTCTTATTCAGTGAAGGATTTGGAATAAAGTTGTACAGCTACAAACTGATGGAGGAAGTAGCCAGATGCAGAAAGCAGGGATGGGACTTGGGAGGCTGTGTATGTGGTAACTAGATTTAAAAGTTTTGTGGGGGAAAATGAAACCAGAAAAGGAATGTATGTTGTACATAGTGTTTATCGTGGTTGTCTTCCCCCTTGTGATCAAATCATGCCGACTGTGGGTAAATCCTGTGATATCCACACCAAGTCAAGAGTTATTGCTAAATTCTACCATTTCTCCCTTCCGGTCATACTTTGCTCTAACTCTGCTGGACAGACACTCTGGCACAACTGATAACCTTCATGAATGAAGAGCAGTAGGGTAACCTTGATGCAGGCCACGCTGATCAGGATCTCTACTTTCACTCCAGGCTCATGCCAAAAGCACAGGCAGCGGGCACATTTTTGGCCTGTAGCTCATGCTTCAACATCCTGCTATGTTCTTAGCCTATGGCACTGAAGACATTCAGCTCCTGTCCTCCACTATCTGGCAGGTGGTAGCATTAATTTTCATACAACCCACTTAAGTCCACTTGTAAAAGGTGAGATGGTTATGTTTCCCTACCAGCTGACCCTTCTGGCACACTCTTGCATCATTGTTAAACCCTGGTTGGCAATAGCATAGATGGAGGCCTTGTCTCTGTGCCAGAGAGCTGGCCTTAATATTTGTTGCATTTTCCTTTCTTATCTTATTTATTTATTTATTTTAAATTAAGTAAAACCAAAAGCATTTCATTTCCAGAAACTTTTGGCCTATTTTAGGTGCATTGAATAGCTTGGAATAGTCCACAGCCACTAGACGATTAATGAATGTCAGTGAGTAGGAAGTGAGGCAGAAGAACACTGCACCATAATTTGACACTCAAACATGCACACAGGTAAGAGTAACAATGTGTCTTATGTACCAGTTCCAAGAATTCAGTGCCTTCGATAATTTCCCTTTCTCCAATGCACTGATCTCAGAGTTATTATAAGTAGTAGACATGTTGTGGGGAAGGCACAGTCTCCTATATCAATGGGGAGCAAAGATTCTTTAAAAGCATTACATTGAGTTTGGAGTTTCAGTGTTATAGGTAGAAGTTACACTTTCCTCTTCATGCTTTTGACTAGCAAAGTTAAGAGCAGTAATCTCATACAGGCAAATGGAAGGTTGGCAATAAGTGTAATGCCATTGTTTCACAAAGAGAGAAATACAGTTTCATTGTGGATGGTTGTATCTTCCATTTGAAATGATCTGGCAATGCATGGGATTACTGGTGGTCTTTCAAGAAGCAGTGAAGAACAAGGACTGGGACAATCCTACTCATGAAAACCATAGCTCATTAAAATAACCCATGTGTAACCTGTGTAGCAAAGCCCCTGTAACCAGCAAATTCAGTGCGATAAAGGGCATGACAGACCTCAGGATCTACCCAACAATAGCATGTAAGACTTCCTGGATGACAATGAAGAGGATACAGTACAGACCATACCTAGCAGAAGGTGCCTGAGGTGTTCCTTCACAAAAGTGGCATGCGGTGGCACCAACAACACTAGTGGATGCCAGGGATGAGCATTATTCCCTCGTGAGTGACATGCTCATTATCAGACTACACAGTACACCAGATACCTACAACCATACTGGTCATGATCACAGTGGGAAACTGGAGAATCTCTGGACATCTCATCCTATAGAAGGTAACAGGATACTTGCAACAATAGCTGCCATCTGCAGGCAGCTATATATGCTGCATGGCACAATAGGGACAGAAACCACACAACACATTGTGCCACTGACTTGTATTCTAATGAAAAGGATTCCCAGTTTTCCACGTATATAATCTTTATCAGTGTCCTTACCTACACTGCTTAGGTCATAGCTAAATGGGTCGGCAAGATCACTGTACTTACTCACTTGCTAGCTGATTAACTAAAACCTTTGTACAACATTTGAACATGGTAAAGCTGTTGTGAAAGGAGGATTTTCTTACTATATTACTTGCAAACATTTTATTGGTTAAGCTCAAAGGAACTGCAAAACATAATCATTTGTGCACAATATTAGTAAACATTTGTTATAATAGTAGTGTCTGTTTGTTAAATAGTACATGTGCTTAAAATTCAGCACTATTATCAGATACAGACAGAACAGCATCTGCTTGTAGGTTAGTACGCTCAACAGTGCACAAAACAAGGCATTCAAAAGTATGTGAAAAGAAACAGAAAAAAAACATGATGTTCTGTTGTTTGTGGGCTTGTAAAAATAAATTTCCATACTGTAGTGCTGCATATAAATATATAAGCCAGTTTTGCAATGAATTATTTGGATGTCACTCTGGCTTATTATAGTCTAACTTGTTTTGTATTTCAGTCAGCAGCAGATGTGCAATAGGATTACATCTGCCATGTTATAACAAAAGACCTTGATATTTATTTGTCCTTTTACAACACAGATGCAAGTACAAAACTTCTTTTATTCATAACCGTGTTTGCATGTACATTTTTATTTACATCTCTTTATGGTTTATATTCAATATTCAATGTTATTACATTTGGTTTCAGTTTGAAATATTTTTATTTTCTTTCTTTCCTTTTTGGATTTCCTATTCTTGTCCTTGGAATGGATTCATACATTTAGCCTACCACATATTAAAATTAACCAAGGCAAGGAATAAAATTGTACATCCATTTTTTTTTCTGTCTTTGCCCCTAATGAGCCCTGCTCATAGATAGTTGGCTCATTCATTCTCTTTCACTGAGGTGAGGGTTGCATGGGTGAAGCCATCATTTAGGCAGCCATGAGGATGATTTGAGATTTTGCTTCCTTTATGTCCTTATTCCCACATGCACATGGCAAACAACTGGGAAGAGGCATGCAATGGGCTGACAGTGGAGGATGTCCCCTTACTCCTGCAAAGAGAGTTCCTTCCGAGCAGTCCTGCCCTTCTTCTTGAAGCACAAGTGGTAATCTTTCCAGTGTCCCCTGGGAACTCATAGTGTCCAGTGTACCACAAGTGTGCACTACCCTCCCTAACTACTAGGATAAGTGAGCGGGCCACACCTCATTTCCTCTTCCGCCTCCCTGTTTGGCTTGTCCATTGTGGGGACTACTGACTGAACCCTGGTTGACTGAGTCAGTCAGGGTTTCAGGCCACACCTCATTCCCTCTTCCACCTCCCTGCTTGGCTCTTCCAGTGTGGAGACTACTGACTGAACCATGATTGGCTGGATCACAGTCAGGGTTTCAGGCCACACCTCATTCTCTCTTCCCCCTCCCTGTTTGGCTCTTCCATTGTGGGGACTACTGACTGAACCCTGGTTGGCTGAGTCAGTCAGGGTTTCATGCCACACCTCATTCCCTGTTCCCCCTCCCTGCTTGGCTCTTACATTGTGGGGACTACTGACTGAACCCTGGTTGGTTGAGTCAGTCAGGGTTTCATCTCTCTGTGCTACTAAGCTAAGCTAAAACTTACATATTTGGTTCAGTCCATTATACATACAGCTGAAGTACAAAATACAGTTAGTATTCTGTTAATTTTTACAGAATGTCTTGGCTGCGGTATCTTAGTTCTAATTCACGCTGCCACTTTATCTTGCCTTCCTTATATAACATTGCTGCAGCCAATTAATACTACAAGTAAATATTCAGCACTGACTTGTGCTTCTTTTGGAAGACCTTTGCTTCCTATAATATGCATAAGTCTCTTAGAGTTTTCTACATATGATATAATGTTTTGCATTTTTGTCACACTTACCATGTGATTGGTGTTTACAGAAAAAATGTTTACCATGTAACATCTGTTGCAAGTCCACTTCCTGTCTTTCTTGAAGCAAATGTGAACATAGCTCTCAACTATTCCTATTTTGGAGGCATGCTCCTATTTTCAGGCCTGATTTACCCCTGAACAGGATGTCCCTGTATTTTGAGGTATGAACCTATTTTCACAATTGGTTTACACCTTCACACAATTTTCTGAATCCCCTCATCACATATGATTTTTGAAGCTGTCCAGTACATAGAAAACCATACTATGTGACAACAATAGTTTAAAGAAAGCGGGCAGACAAATCTTACACATCCCTTTTTCTGAAGCAAAAACAAATGACCTTGTGTAGTAGAATTTTGCAATACAGTTCATTAAAGTCTACAGATTTTGCACTGTCTGTATGATAATGTGTTATATTTTTCCATCATTTTTGTCACTCCCTCTTTTTAAACATTTCTGAGTAGTATCCCACATTCCTACTGGAAGCATGAAGAGTTGTCTGATATATATTATTCAAATATTATGCTAATTATATATCCAGATTTTTAGCTGAATGCACCTACTTTTCAAGGGCCTTTGTTCCCTTTTTCAGTGTTTACAGGTTGAAAGGTAAGCCTGTGAATGCAAAAGTTGTCATCTCTGCCAGCCACTTCTCATGACGTTTTTTCTTTTACCATGCTTTAGTACATCTGCTCTCTTTATGTCTTTATCTTCAGTCTAGTTCACTTTTTTAGGATCAGCTCTTGTTGTTGCTGTTTTAATTGCAATTTCTTTAATGTTTTAAAGATAGTTTTTTTAAAAAAAGCTTTGATTTTGTCATGATTTAATTTGCAGCCAATGTCCCAAAATAACGATCTGGAAGCATACATCTCAACCTCTTAGAGCAAGAAATCTGGACAAAGCCACAAATAATGGGGGGGGGGGAGCAAAGGCCCCAAAATAGGGACACTTTTTAAATATTGCTCTTATAAACTTAGAAAGTTGATAGAATAGCATGTTTTGCATTAGCATGAATTTCCTGAAGGATATGAAGTCTGAAAATCAAATGTCTGCCATTGTTTTCTGACTTCAGTCCTCAATGATTAGCCAATGATTTGTCAGAAAACTACAATTTTGTGAGAAACAGACCAATAATATGAGTCAAAAATCTGGACATTCTGCACAAATGTGGAGAGTTGAGAGGTATGTCTAGAAGTGCAGAGGTGAGTTAGGTACTATCTTAGTACTTCTTCCTGTGGCTGAAAAAAGAAAGTTACTAGAACCAGAACTGCTTACTTTTACTCTGTGAAGTCTGGTCCCCTTCATATTATTCAACCACAGTGATGCAACTGCTACTTGTGAAGGCACAGGCCACTGACTGCTCTGACAAATCCAAGAAATAAAATGTAAAGACAAAGACCCTCGAATTACAAATAATCACCATTACTATACAGCATTTCATAGCCGCTTCACTCAAAAAGTGTTCTGTGCTTAGAATTTACAAGACTGTTTGAAAGGGTTCATTCCAAAATTTGACGATTTGGCTTTGATAAGTTTGTAAGGCAGAGACCTTGAACAGAAGCAAAAAATAAGGAGATATTTTGACCAAAATGGACAAGCCAGAGAATGCATGTTTCAGAAGGGGCAACTTGCTCTAATAATATATGTGAGGCACAACAAACATTTAGCATTTTATAATGGAGCCATAGTAATAGCAAGTACTAGGAAGCCAAAGCCTACCTTAACTACTTAATTAGGCATTGTTCATTTTTAATGCCATACTCCGATGACTTCACTGTCTTTTATTTTTTTCTCTCGTAACAGTAAATAACAATCTGTCCATTAATAATCTTTCACACAGAAATCATTCCGTGATAGACTCTTCCCAAAATAACTCAGTATGATACTTGAATACTTTGTTACCTAAATGATTATATCTGTGCTGAAATAACCTAACATTTTCTTCTTTTGGAATACTTTAAATGTGTGAAAGTGGCATTTGTGTAACCTTGAGGCATTTTTTTTGTATTCTTATCCCCAGTGCCTGCTGACCATTAAGCTATCGTGGGGAGGGCATTATGTACCTCTGTAGTGATGCAGCTTGCAAGCCCTTCTGCCCAGGTGTGTGGTTAGGTCATTCCAAACACCCTCATTGACTGGATGCTCTTGAAGACACAGTATTCTCATGGGTGTTTTGCCCTTTCTAGACAGCTCTCTCCCCTGTATTTGGTGGCATCCCCAGTGTGGGGAATATATGGGCCATATCTGTATGGGGGAAGCTTGATGGATGGTAGGCATTGGAGCAAAAAGCACATTAAAAAATCCCATCTGTGGCAGTCATTAAATTATTTTTTTATTTTGGTTTATATTATTGTAATATCAAACACACACACGTCTGTGTATATATATATATATATATATATATATATATATATATATATATATATATATATATATATATATATATATATATATATGTCAAGTTTCAGGTTCATAAATCTGTAACTCGATAAAATAATACAATTGACATTCACTCCATCAGATCTACTGACTGAGCACAACCATTGTTCCTGCATATAAGATGAGTCAGTTAATGCCATTTTCCAAGATCCACAGACTTTGTAAATGAGTGCTAACATGGGTCTTGCAGACGATGCACAGTTCAATACTTTTCCTTTGCTAACTTGGTGTTCAATGAACCAGCAATTCAACAATTAGCATGCATATATATATATATATATATATAACTGAAGACACTTGGGATGAAACAGTACAAACAAGACAGTCACCATGGCAGCAAATGGAAAAAACAGAAGGAGCTTAAAACTTAAGAAGGGAAAACAGTGGAGCAAGTTAGCAATTTCAAGTATCTGGGAGAGGTGGTTGAGGAGAAGGAAAGTTTGAATGAGGCAGTCAAAGCTAGAGTCAGAGGTGCTGCTGCCAACTGGTACAGAGTGTCGGGGGTTGCGTATGACAGGAGAGTGACAAGGATGCTGAAAAATAAAGTATACAAAACAGTGATGTGAACAGTTCTGTTGTATGACAATACATTGAAACCACAAAATATCGTACAGACAATGAATGAGTCCAAATGGTTGATCCTCACAACAATATAATGTATGGCTTGCCTTCATGTGGTTAAACTGCCACATTGTCAAATTAGTGTGTTTCATGGGAAATTTGCTGAAAGTGCAATCTGACAAATGCAGTTTTTGTCAAGTGCTGGATTTATCAAATGATGTTACACATGGACTGTCTAACATCATTTATCAAATGTTAGACAGTCCATATGTAGGTAAAGGTAAGTGTGTGAAAGGTTGAGTGTTGCAGGTGTGTGTGTGTATGTGTTTGTGGGTTAAGGATAGGGAGCCCTATCCACTTTTCCCTTATATTACTAATCTAGTCGATGATCTCCATCATCTCTGTGTTGCTATGTGTGCTGATAATATTTTTCTATACAACCTGACAAAAATTTCATGTCTTTTCTGATTCTTTATTAACTTCACTAAACTCTGCTTATAGTTACAAATAAATGTTGCTAATCCAAGTAAGATGACCCCTGTATTATTTGATATCCAACAGAGGTGTAAGATTAACCCCACTGTACTCATCCACACCCCAGGCATGATGCATGCAGTCCACTTCCAGTCACATAAATATATGGTATTTGACTGGACCTTGTTCTCACCTTCAAGTGACAAGATGAAAACTGTGGTGATAAAGCTATAAAAGTCTCAGTCTTTGTTATAAAATCTCAAACTTACTTAGATTTTATGCCACAAAAACCCTAGGGATGAACTTTCTCACACCTACATTATACTATGCACTTTCCTCGATTACTCTTTACTTGGCCCCAATACAGGAATGCTGCAAACATTGTAATAAAAAATATGTTGATTAAGCTCATGCTCCTCTCAAAATGAAAATCGCTGTCTCTAGAGAAAGTTCACTGACTAAACATTGTATGAAGACAGATAGAGAGGAATGGTCTATTCGTTTTGCTTTGGGGCTGAATTTCTTTCAGGTTTTCATTGCAGCCACCATTTTATTTGACTTTGCATAGACATTAGGTGACTATATGTGATATTTCTTAGATTGTAATATTTAAATGCTTTTTAAAGGGCATTTTTATTGTTGTTCATAGGTGTGTACTAGGCTAATGGCCCTGGAGCCTTTACAAGCCTAGCCCATAGAAGTGCCCTGGCATCGTGCCACCCAATGTTAGTTCCCAGTGCCTCTATCAAGTAGAGCCACTGGAGTGATCCCCGGGGTGAACTTTCTATTTCCCATCCACTCATCAAGATTCCTCTTGAAGAGGGCCAGTAAGATGCTCTGCTTGACATGTATGGGAAGTCTATTCCATAGATGGGCAGTCCCTGGATTATGAACCTGTCCCTCCAGCATGTTCTGCTGATTGTGGTAATGAGGTTGAGGTCTCTGGAGCATGTGGTGCGGAGGGAATGGGATTTCTTTAGATGTAGCATTTCTGCCAGAGCTGGGTCAGACATGGCTTTGTAGGTCAAGCAGAGATCGCCTCTTAGTATATTATATGAGACAGGGAATAGCTGGAGTCTTTTGAGTCTGTCCATGCTGGACATGTGTTTAAGGCCTGGGATCCTCTTCATGAGGTACTTTTGTGGCTTTTCTAGCTGTTGCATGTGCCTAGTAAGGTACATACCAAATGGGGCATTATACTTGATGATTGATCTAATGAGGTAGGATTAGAGGGAGATGATGACCTCTTTCTTCCTGGATGCATTTTAAGCAAGTAATCTATAAATTATCAGATTTTGTTTAAGGTTTTCTATGACAGTTATAGAAATTCTGCTTTGCAAATTTTAATTAATAATGTTAATGTTGTGGCTTTTATGTGTTGTACTTGTTTGTGTTATAGTAAAAATTTGTAATACTGTACTCCTGGTTATGGTCTTTTCTGTTGTATTGGGCCTAGTTAATTAATTCTAATTTTGACTGAATATTAATGGCACAAGTGGTATATATATATATATATATATATATATATATATATATATATAAATATATATATATATATATATATATATATATATATATATATATATATATATATATATATATATATTTGAGAAGGCCTAAAAATAAAATAAAGCACAACATCTGCATTTTTGCAGTGAGCAAGACCCCCACACCTCCTACTAATTATATATACAAACTCTGAGATTACACTACAGTGGGGAAAGGAGCAAATCCCCAATTCCCACCGTCCACTGTCCTGCACAATCAAGGTCTTTTCTGTTCGACCTTCCGGTTTTTAATGTTCCCAGTTCAGTATTTTGATGTTTACTCTTGTGAGCTTTTATCCTTCTAATAGGTAAGTGTGTGTGTATGTGTATATATATATATATATATATATATATATATATATATATATATACATATATATATATATATATATATATATGTGTGTGTGTGTGTGTGTGTGTGTGTGTGTGTATATATATATATATATATATATATATATATCCTACACACACACACACACACACACACACACATATATATATATATATATATAAATATATATATATATATATATATATATATATATATATATATATATATATATATATATCCTACACGTGCACATACACATGCACACAGGGTACTGTGTTTGCCCATGGGCAGCTCCACAATTTACAAGGTAAGCTCCTGTATAATATCTCAGCTCCAGAGCTTCTTACAAATACAACATCTTAGTTCACTGGGTAAATTCATACACCATGACGTACCTTCAAATGTATATGCATGCATAGCAGAACTGGTCTTAAGGTGTAAAACTTTGTCTGATGATGACAAAGTTGTTTTTTTAGTAAGAAAGTGTTCACTCTGGAGTTGTTGTTACCTCAAACTGCAGATTTACTCACTGAACAAAGATGTGTTTGCATGTATCTCTAAAAATGATTTACTTTACAGGGATTTCTTGAAATGTGGTACTGTCCATGAATATAGCTGTGATGCTATGTATGAATTTACTTTTTGAGCTAAGGTACTATAACTAGCTTTACCTTGTTAGTTAAGGTACTGTGTGAGAATTTATTTGTAGATTGATAGTATACAGTTTATGAATACAGCTCTAAGCTGAGGCACTGTAACAGGCAAGAGGAGGCTGCAATTTATTGGAGAAAACTGGCAAAGGAACCAAGGTATTGGAAACAAATAACTAGCGAGGGGAAAGGTAATAGAATGGGAAGACACCAAAAACTTATTTGGACTGCAGGTTAGAGATTGCTTTCCCTACCAAGGATTGATATCAGAGTATAGGCAAAGAGAAAGAGATAGGGGGTACTAAACAAAAGACCAGCACTGGCAGCATTTTAGTAGAATCTAGAACATAAGTTGCCATTAAGAAAGGAATAATTAGTAGAGCATATAAAATATTGCATGATAACTCTAAGAATCAATCAGAGAAGATTAGAAAGGATTGGGAAGAGAGACTGGATAAGCAATTCACAAAGAAACAAGGGGTGGGGGGATATATGTGTCTCCCAAATATGCATCTAGAAACTTTAGGATATTTGCTTGGAAGTGTTTACATGGGTATTTTATACCCCTGTAGACTCCAAAGAATTTTTCCTCAGTTAGAAAGCAAATGTTGGAGGTCTAATGGGGAAGAAAGATATAGCTGGGAACATATTTTCTGGGAGTGTAATGAATTGGCAGACTTTAAAGATTATTTGCAGACTGCTCTGTTGGAGATGCTGGGTGAACAAATTGGTGTAACTAAGGATATTTTTTTTTGAGCTATGATACAGAATCAGAATTACCTAGACTAGTAAGGCTTTGCCGAGTCTAATCATGATGGCTGCCAAAAAAGCAATTACTAAAAAATGGAAATCAAAGTCTAAACCAACTTTACCAGAAGTAGCAAAGATAGTAACAGAGATAAATCTAAAGCTGGGATCTTTAGAAAAAGGTAGGAGCAAGTTACACAGGAAAAAATGGGAAGTGTGGGATTAATACATGCAGAGGAGGAACAAGGTTTAAAAGAAGGCAGGAACTGAATGAGCTATGTAATGGTTGACTGACAGTGACTGGATATATTACATGTGATGTATAATGTTTGCAGCTACAGTTGTCTTGACATGGTTTGTAATGTATAACATTTGCAACTGAGATTGTGTCGATATGGTTTATTTTCATTTATATAAATGTAAGATTACCTGTGTCATATGTGATAATTTAATAAAGATGTTTCTTGTTGAAAAAAAAAAAGCTGAGGCACCATACTTTTCTTTGTCTTTTGAAATGGATTTACCTGTTGAGCTGAAGCTCAGAACTTTATTACTGTGTATAGATTAAGCTCTGGAAGTAAGATACTAGGTGTTGATTTAGCTCTGTTAATGAGGAGACCAGTCTAGTGCTTTACTTCTGAAATATAGGTAATATATATGGATCCAGTACTATAACAAAGGTGCTGTATATGAACTGATCTCTGAGCTGAAGTACTTTATATAGATTTATCTTTAGATATTAGACTGTGTATGGATTAAGTTCTGAAACTTCTGTGGTTGGTATGAACTTGGCTTTAAAACTGATGTAATGTGTACACATTTAGCTCTAAAACCAAGGTTCATAGGTTGGTACTAGGCTATTGGCCCTAGGGCCTATACAAGCCTAGCAATAACAATTCCCTGGCTATTTCTTCCCGCGGTGGTACTGTGGTAGCGTTGTCGCCTCACAGTAAGCCGCTGTCCGGTTCGATTCTCAGCTAGAGTGTCTTCTGCATGGAGACATGTGTGAATGGGCATACCTTCTTGAAGGTTGTGAGTCAGGGCTGGTAACTCGGCACGTAAAAATCAACTACAAATCATTAGCAGACTGGAGTTCCGCTGTGGCGACCCCTAACCGGGAAAAGCCGAAAGACACAACAACAACAACACCAACTATTTACTTCCCTGGACCCCTGTCACTGATGTGATCCCCGGGGTGAATTTCCTTTCTCCCATCCAATATAGGTTCATAGGTTGGTACTAGGCTATGAAGAATCAGACCACATAACCTTTTGCTCTGAGGCAACAACACTACCACTTCACCATCCTCTTGGCACAAAATATACATTTTAAATCTCTTTTCAGTAGTGAGAATCAAACCTTGCACCTTGTAGTTGAAAGGCATGCACCTTAACCACTGTACCACTTGGCCTTTCAGGTAAAAATAATCAGCCCTTGCTAGTCTCGAACCTAGGACCCTGCACACCATAGCCACAGTAATTTACTCCTATGCCATTTGAGCTGTAAATAATCAGCCCTTGCAAATCTCAAACCCAGGACCCTGCACACTATTGCCAAAGTGATTTACCATGAAGCCATTTCAGATGTAAATAATCACCCCTTTCCAGTCTCGAACCCAGGACCCTGCACACCATATCCACAGCAATTTACCACTGAGATGAGGTGTGTGTGTGTGTGTGTGCATATACATTTAACTGTGAAACTGGAATGATACATGTGCTTTGGATCTGGAGTCAACATGCTATATTTGGATTTGTCTGTAAAAATGAGGTGTCCTTGTGAATGCATTTAGATGTAAAACTGAAGTGTCACGTACTGATTTATTGCTGTATCTAATGGTGTATCATTTAGTGCTAGGGCTGAGCTGTTGTATAAGCATTTAGTGTTCGAGCATAGGTGTTATGCATGCATTCATTACTTTGAGTTGAGTTGTTGCATTTAGTGATGGAGATGAGGTTATGTAGGTATATTTATTGCTGGAGCTGCAGTAGTGTGCGTGTATTTAGTGCTGGAGTCGAGGCGTTATGCATACTTTCAGTGCCGGAGCGAGGTGTTGTGTATGCATTTACTGTTCAAGCATGGGTATTATGCATGCTTTCATTACTTTGAGTTGAGTTGTGGCATTTAGTGCTGGAGCTGAGGTTATGTGAGTATATTTAGTGCTGTAGCTGTTGTACTGAGTATGTATTTAGTGCTGGAGTGGAGGCGTTTTGCTGGAGCTAAGGTGTTGTGTGTTCAAATTAGAAATGCAGCTGAGGTGTTGCATTTAATGGTGGTGCTGAGGTGCCGTGTAGGCATTTAGTTCTGGAGCTGAGGAGTGGAGTGGCACATAGATTTAGCTTTGGAAATATTATGCTGTTTACATATTTAGTCAAGAAGTGAGGTGCTACATAGAAGCATAGACTTGGAATGCTGATAAAGCTTGGTTGATACTCTTATTCTTCACTTTTCCCTTGCTTATGAATAACCTGCAGAAAAATAAACAATAGATTATTTATTTTTGCTTCCACATAGAATAACAGCTGACTGTGCTATGCATCGTTTATCCTGTTCCTTTTTTTGACACTACCTTCTCTTTAGTAAGGTTATTTGAACCATTCACCACTGTCTCTGTGAAAATAGCTTGTTTCTCCTTTCCACTCTGTCTTCTGCCCTCTTTTTCTCAGCTCTCTGTTTTTTTTACTCTTGTTAGCTCCATGGCATAGCAGGATGAAGGCCTGACTATGGTCCAGACAACCTAGGTTTGGTCAGCAGATTGGGCACAAAGGTATGGGGGGATGGTGACACTTACACCTGTTCACCTGTACAGGGTAGAGAACATCAGGGCATGCTAGAGGGCACCAGATGTCATGGTTCCTGCTGGCAATCAAGAACAATTGACAAGGACATGCAGAAGAAGATACATCATTGCAGAGGTGAGGGTACACCTCCCTACAACATGATCTGCATGAACACTCTGAATTCTTCATCCAGCATACAGGGAAGCTTTAAGGTATCCCTCCCCCACACACACACACATACACATAAAGTATGTCACTGAGCCACACTAAGACATCTCCTTGCCTGATCCTATTTCACTCCTGGTATATGGCAAAACATGCCTCAACATGTATCTGTGGGGTTTCTCATACAGGAAGATGCCCCAGCAAAGGGTCACACACACCAGAGTACCAAACATGCATGAGGAAGATGGAGCATAGGCATGAGGAAGCATGGAGGATAGAAATGTTGAGGGATGCTAGAAATAGGAAGTGGCATCAGAGGAGATAAAGTATGCAAATATGTGTGTGTGTGTGTGTGTGTGTGTGTGTGTGTGTGTGTGTGTGTGTGTGTGTGTGTGTGTGTGTGCCTGACTGTCTTGTGTAGTGGTAGTATTATGGAAAGGGTTTTTCTTAAGGCAAGATTCGGGGCAGAGGGAGGTTGTGTGTGTGTGTGTGTGTGTGGGGGGGGGGGGGGTGAAGCCCAGGTGTCAGACTGAGTGCAGTGTCCAAAATGCATTTCTACAACTACATACTATGTTTACAAATAGCCTGTCCCATGTTTATCTCTGCAACTCAAATGCTGCATAGAGGAGATACAATTCATTTAGCTCTGACAGTGAACTACTGTGTACATATTTAGCTCTGGAGCTGAAGTTCTACATATGAAACTAGTTGTGAAGGTAGTGGACTACATGTCAGCTTATCTCTGCAAATGAGGCCCTACATGTGGATTTATCTGTTTAGTCATGGTGCTATGTGCCGATTTATCTCTTAAGTTGTGATGCTCTATGTAGGCTTAATAATGAAGCCAGGTGAGTGGCTTTTGATCTTGAGATGAAAAGTGTATATAGATTTTACTTTGAAAGGCATTATATCTAAGTCTCACTTTGAGCACGGATGCTGTAAAGAGATTTAGTTCTGAATTTTTGATGCCACATGTGGATATATTTCTATTTATTTATTTATTTATTTATTTTTAGGCTATATCCAGTTTTTGTGAACCAGGTTTGCCCATTTTAGAGGATGTCTGGGAAGTACTGCTTCCTTAACAAAGATGAAACAGTAACCTGATACCAAGCACATTTAAGTAATAATACACTACAAATGGTTGCTTATGAAGGAAAGAATGCAAACAGCACCAGAAGAAAAGTAACTGCACCATATCTGGCAAACCCACTTAATACCATTCATTATATCTTGAGAATCACTTTCAGTACACAATTCTAAAATAGTGCATAGCTTGTTGAATAGACACTATACTTAACTTGTATGACTCTATAACATCCAACCAGTTTGTAGCACCTGTTTCAGAACCAACTGATCAGAGGCAAAATTTTGGATTCAGGACATCATTATTCTTTTAGATAAAACTTGGCTATGCTTAGAAACCCCCCTCGAGTCATTAGCCTAGTAACAACCAATGAATCTATGAATCCATGATAAATAATTGTATCTGTAATGTAGGGACACTGTGCATCAATTTATCTTTGAAGCTAAGGTTCTTTTTGTGGATTTAGCTGTAATGCTAAGGTATATTCATGTATTTCACTTTAGAGTTAATGTATCCTATATGGATTTAGTTCTGCAAATGAGGTTTTGTACATGTTTTTTGCTCTGGAAATGATGGATTGTGTCTGTCTTTATCTTTGTATTCAAGGAGCTTGTTATAAGTTTAGTTTCGGAAGCAAGGTAGTTGTTGAACATCAGTTTAGCTATGAAGCTGAAGTGTTCGGTATTTAAATCTAGACCTCAGGTGCAAGGAAGCCGGCAAGGGTACGCTATGTACACTTGTTTGTTTGTGTCTTTCGGCTTTTCCTGGTTAGGGGTCGCCAAAGCGGAACTCCGGTCCCCTAATGATTGGCAGTAGATTTTTATGTACTGGCTTGCCGGGCCTAACGCACAACCTTCAATGAAGGAACGCCCATTCACGCATGTTGCTACACAGAAGACGCCCTAACTGAGAATCAAACGGGCAGCGTCTGTGAGGCAACAACGCCACCGCAGCACCACCACCGCAGTACCACGCTATGTACACTATACCATACAAATAATCTGGAAGGCAGGTAGCAAAACCACTCAAACAAACAAACGAAAAAAAACCCTTGTTTTTCTGCACTTAACTCATTCCCTCCGGTACAACTCTTTTTAGTGTGTACCTTTAACTCCTAGTGGATGTGGCCTGAGCCTTTAAAAATTAAGTTAGCACCTTACATTTCTAACAAATACTCATTGACAGAGGTCAGATATCAATACAGTTGCATCTGCCATCATGTATGCTTCAAGATAAAATAATCTGATACCCTGTATGTAGCATGATTTTGGAATTATTAATGCAATATGAACAAGTAATATTTGACGCCTAGAGGAGCAGTAGGAGGTAACTGCATATGCACCTGGAGGCATCACTCGGATGTAAGGAGGTTTGTAACGCAGCCTCCATTTCTGTCCATTATTCATTAAGCAGTCAAGTGCTGTAAATGTTAAAAATAAGTATTATACTACGGAGTCACCACAACTATAATTAACAGTCATATTAAAAACTGTATTATAGTACTGCTGATAGGTGTTAAAAGTACTTTCCCCACACATCTTTTGTTAAACTAAGTGCTGGGGGAGGGGGACTGATAAGTGATAATGGATGATCTAGTTTCTGAGCTTTGGAAGTAAATTGGAGGGTGTGTAGCAGCAAAAGGTACATCAGTGTTGAAGAACTGCAAATCAGCATTGTATTGGACCAAATAACGTGCATTACTGGTGTGTGTGTGTGAATATTGTCATTTTTTATTGACTGCAACAGTTTGGCAGAACAAACCAATTCATTTAAATGCAGGTTCAAGGATGTAGTTCAGTCCTTTACTTTATGATTGCGGATATTAGCTGGTTATTGATACTCTCCCTTTGACCATCACTGTTTGACTACGGGAATCTGAGAATGGAAATCAGACACTGAGTGAGATGGATGCTTTGAGTTGTGATGGCTGCGTCTGTCATTTCCGTGTCTCTTTTTTCTGTAAGTTCTAGTCTTCTGGAAGTTTGCAGTGTTCAGGAAGACCTCTCTTCTTTTTGAGGCAGTCCTTAGTCAAATAGTATCTAGACTTTGATGAAGAACTGTAAAGAAAAAGAAAATATTTCCAGATTATGAAGTGACCAGCATTGTTTCTTGATAACCAGCAGGTCAGGCACTCATCAAGAATCAAGCAAACAAAAAGACAAAGCCTTCAGCAATCTCTTTGGACCACCTGATTTATCCAGCAGTACAGATATTAATGTATTTCCCTCTCTTTCTCTGTGAGTTCACAACAGGGAGTACAAAAACACATGGTGAGTTACTTAGGGTTGCCACCTTTTCAAATGCCCAAAATGGGACATTTTCTGTAGAAACGTGCGAGTTTGCAGGACAGACATAACCAGAGGGAGTGCAAAGGACAGAACTTCACTGTTTTTGTCCAAATAAAAGCTTATTCCTGTAGCATATGAGTTGCTTATGCTATTTCATATAATATTTAGGTGTTTCAGATACAAAATAACTATTGTATGCAACTATTAAAGAAAACTTAGTAAATATTTTCTGTCTTAAAATCTCAGGACATCTGCCATTTTTTAGATTTTTCCACGGGACAGAACTGCCCAAAGAGGGACAGGTGGTAACCCTAAGTTACTCTGTATTGCATTTTGAGCACTACGGATGGAACTGCCGCTCTTGTTATGAAGACTAGTTAAGCAGAGCTGTGCAGGGATAGTTCATTACTCAGGCCTTGGTTACTATTTATTTTAATGTTAGCCTCTTCAACATATATACAGTTATCAGTATTGTCTATTAGGATGATAAAAAACATGATATTTAACTCTTACTGATGCAGACTTTGCTGTTCTCATTCTGCTAGGCATCTAATCAGTGTTTGTGTATGGTTTACTTCATTCTCTTCACAAAACCCAGTTTTTGTCTTTAGTACACCGGCAATGGGCAAACCTGGTTCCTTTTAAGTCTGAAGGTGTTTTCTTGACTTTGTTGCCTTTCAGTGTGGGTGGAGATGAACAGTGCCTTATTAACAATGTGTTAGTTTACTCCCTTGCATGCTGAAACTAATCATTGTTTTGACTTCTGAACCCGTTTTGCAGGTAATTTTAAATTGTTTACTTCAGAATTAATGCGGAGTTATGGTGTAGTGCAAAAATGTAAATATTACTGGCCCCTCATATTATGCAGTCTGCACTACCAGTCATCTTGTAAAACTGGAGAAGAAAGTCTTTGCTGTCAGATGAAGGTTTGATGCCTGCTGGCTCTGCAGAGGCTCAGAAGAGTGCCATGTAATATAAAAATGTACTGTGAGCAACAATTAAGGCTTTTTAGTGTAATAAGATTCAGTGAAATATCAGTTTGGTGAAAACAATTCTATCAATTAGTTCTCTGGCTTGTTGCATTGCTGGTATTCTCTGTGTGGGGTCTGCTTGTATTCACTATGGTCACCTGGATTTTGGCTTTGGGATGCAGTTTTCCTCCCACGCCCCAAAGACATGCTGATAGACTGCAAGTGTGTTTGTGTCTGTTTCAATGAAGTAACAAATTACGTTGCTTAGGAATATTACTTTTCTCCAAAGTAAATTTGACAAGTTGCACCATACATCTTCTGTTTTATTCTCTTTCTCCTATTTTTGTTATATGTATTCCTAGGTTAAAACAACTTGTCATTATACTAATTTATGTACTATTGCTTCTTATGTTACTTTGTTTCAAGTTACACTGCAAGAGAGCTGCTTGCTCCATCAGTTTTAGGGTGTATCAAACCCAGAGCAGAACAGCTCATCCCAACAAACAGTAGGGATTCATTCTCACAATTATTTGGCCATGTACTAGTTTGGAAATAGACTCACTGTGGTGGTGGTGGTAGGGATAGCATTCACGACTGTGCTGGTGGGGCAGCACGAAGGGCTAGAAGATAGCAGCATGGAGGACTGGAGGGGCAGCAGTATTAGACCTTGGAGTACAAATTGAAAAGCCCTGTCTATATCCCTGCTCAGGTCTTGTGCATAGAGTTAGTTGTACAGCTGTGCAGAGATATAGCTCTGCAAATGAATGGTTATGTGTCTGAATTTAACTTGTCTGAAGAATGGTGGGTATGTAGAATTAACTCAGAAGCTGATGTGATATGGATGGATTTAGATCTGAAGTTCAGATGCTATATAAGGGGTTGGTTCTGAAGCTGGAAGACCAAATATTATTATATTTATGGAGTCAAGGTGTTATGTACTTGAATGTGAATGACCTGAGACATACCTCCCTGGACTACATGAAAAGAGACATGGAAGAGCTCTCTGATCATGTAGCCCAGGCCGGTATGACCCTGACCCTGAGTAGCATCCTGCCCTCACCAAGAATGATGCCACAGTATAAAGAATAAATTATCAATTTCAACAATTGGCTAAGTTTCTGGTGTCATTCAAAGGGGATCCAGTATCTGTCCACCTGGGATGACATGCTCGGCAAGCCACATTGCTTCGCAAGAGATGGCTTGCACCTGTCACCCTTAGGCTTTCAAATACTGTCCAAGGCTCTTGCCGCCCCCATAGTGCCTTTTTTAGGCAAGGCTCAAAAGACAAACCCACCACCATAAATAGCACAAGTAACCAAAAACTGAGGGTAATGCTACTCAACACCAGAAGTTTAAACCTCAAAATGCACGCACTCGAGGCACTCCTCAGTATGGAGAACATCGACGTCTGTGTAGTAACATAAACCTGGTTTAAGGCTCCTGAGAGAACCCCAGCACTACTAGGCTATGACTCATACCATACCTTTTCAGCCCCAGAACCAGGACCGAAACACAAAAGGCGGGGGTGTATCCATATTCATCAAGGATACCCACACCTCCAGGTTAGTGGCGCAGCACAATGCATCAGAGATTATCCATGTGCAACTAACAATGGGCAAAACTGCAATCCAAATTGTAGCTTGCTACAGATCACCCACCATGGCCCAGGACCCTCATTCCGCATTTCTGGAGACACTGGGAAATATGAAGGTCCTACCAAACACCTTAATACTGGGTGATTTCAATTACCCAAACATAAACTGGGAGAACTACTCAAGTACTAACTCTCTTGCCCAATGCTTCCTAGAATTTACAAACTCAAACGCCCTGGATCAACTGGTCAAAACCCCCACCAGAGGGAACAACATATTGGACCTGGTCACCACCAACATGGGTGACCGGTGTATCACACCGGAGGTCAGCCCCTCGCTGGTTAGATCAGACCATAGACTAATCACTCTGAATATCCACATTCCGCCCCCACCCCCAGTTAAGGAAACCACCATGAAAAACTTTTCAAAAGCAAATTTCACTTTACTTAAGACCGAGGTGGAAAGGTTCACAGCCCACATGCTAAAGGACAATGCTATCCAAGCTGCTGAAACCTTTACAGAGGCACTCTATGAGCATCTGCAGGAATGCATGGATCATGCTATCCCAAGTAAAACCAAGACTCACTCCTCCAAGAAAAAGAAACCAGTCTGATGGACCCCTGCCATTAACAAGCTATACAACAGAAGGAGGAAACTAGTACAGAAAAGAGTAAAATCCCAAGAAGGAAAGACATCCCTGATCAGTATCAGCAAGAAACTACGATCCCTCATTAAATCATCCAAGGCTAATTTCGAAAGAAAAATTGCCAATGACTCCAAAGATAACCACAAAGCGTTCTTTAGCTATGTCAAGAACCTAAGTGGAAACTCTCAGATCTGCTCTGAGTTAGTGCAGAATGGCACAAAATACACTGAACCGACTGATATTGCAAACATTCTGGCAGACAGGTTTAGTGCAAACTTCACCCCCCTCTCACCCCCTAAAGAGCCCATAACCATACCAGAAGAATGTAGGGCCCCATCAATCACTGACAAACAGGTTAAAACAACCCTATCCAAAGCCAAAAACACAGCTTCAATGGGACCGGACGGGGTCCCAGGCTGTGTCTTACAAGAGCTCCAAAATGAACTAACCCCTCACCTAAACACACTGTTCAAACTCAGCCTCTCTACAAGCTACGTACCCACAGAATGGCACTCAGCAACAGTTATCCTGCTCCACAAAGGTGTTGCCACAACAGACCCCTATAAGCCTGACTAGCCTGGTCTGCAAGGTTATGGAACGTATCATCATGGAACTCATTAACAGAGACATTGGGAACCTCCAAACCTTGGACCTTACCCAGTTTGTTTTTGTTAAGGGCATATCATGCCTCCTAAACCTGGTGGACTTCTTTGAGATGGTTACCAAGGCATTAGACGAGGGAAAGGAGGTCCACATAGCCTACCTAGACCTCGCAAAGGCTTTCAACACCATTCCCCATTCTAGTATTATAGACAAGCTCACCAGCTTGAACATAAACCCCATGAGACGGGTTGCCAACTGGCTCATGGATAGAACCCACATGGTGAGAGTTGCAGGCTCTACATCCGACTCTAAACCGGTTACAAGTGGTGTCCCCCCAGGGCTCAGTCCTAGGAACCCTCCTGTTCGGTATATACTTTTCAGAGGTACAGGCAAGCATAGGAGGACTATGGCTGACCAAGTTCACAGATGACTGCAAACTAGGGGCCATAATTGATTCTCTGGCTGATACAGGCACCCTCCAGATGGGTCTCACTGAGACAGATACCTGGTG